>NW_028181408.1:367500-380000 GCF_964211825.1 Aythya ferina | reverse complement strand
CCCTAACCCTGAACATAACCCTACCCTAACCCGAACCCTAACCGTAACCCTAACCTTAAGCCTAACCCTAACATAATCCTAACCCAAACCCTAACCCTAACTCTAACCCTAACCCTTACCCTAACCCTAACCGTAACAGAAACCGAACCCTAACCCTAACCCTAACCCTAACCCTAACCCTAATCCTAACCCTAAACCTAACCCTAACCCCAACCCTAACCCTAACCCTAACCCTAATGGAAAACCAAACCCTAACCCTAACCCTAACCCTAACCCTAAGAGAACCCTAACAATAACCCTAACCCTAACCCAAACCCTGACCCTGACCCTAACCCTAAACAGTACGATAACCCTAACCTAAACCTAAACCTAACCCTAACCCTAACCTTACCCTAACCCTGAACATAACCCAACCCTAACCCTAACCGTAACCCTAACTTTAAACTTAACCTAACCCTAACCCTAACCCTAACGATAACCCTACCCTTACCCTAACCTTAACTCTTACGATAACCCTAACCCTAACCTAACACTAACCCTAACCCCACGAGAAACCTAATCGTAAACCTAACCCTAACCGTAACCCTAACCCTAACCGTAACCCTAACCCATACAATAACCTAACCCTAACCATAACCCTAACAGAACCCTAACCCAAACCATAACCCTAACCCTACCCCTAACATTAAGCTTAACCCTAACCCTAACGGAACCATAATCCTAAACCTAACACAAACTGTAACAAAACCCTCACCTTAACCCTAATTCTAAAGCTAAACCTAACCACAACCCTAACCCTAACGCTAATCCTAAACTTAACCCTAACCCTAAGCCTAACCCTAACCCTAAACCTAACCCTAAAACTAACCCTAACCCAGACCCTGAACCTAACCCTAAACATTACAATAACCCTAACCTAAACCTAAACCTAACCCTAACCCTAACCTTACCCTAACCCTGAACATAACGCAACCCTAACCCTAACCGTAACCCTAACTTTAAACTTAACCTAACCCTAACCCAAAATGAAACACTAACACTAATCCTAACCCTAACCATAACCCTACCCTAACCCTAACCCTAACCCTAACCCTAACCCTAACCCTAACCCTAACCTAACCCTAAACCTAACCCTAACCCTAACCCTAACCCTAGCCCTAACCCTAACCCTAACCCTAACCCTAACCCTAACACTAACCTAACCCTAACTCTGAACATAACCCTACCCTAACCCTAACCGTAACCCTAACCTTAAGCCTATCCCTAGCAGAATCCTAACCCAAACCTTAACCCTAACCCTAACCCTAACCCTAACCAATACCTAACCCTAATCCTAACCGTAACCATAACCGAATCATAACCCTAACCCTAACCCTAAACCTAACACTAATGGAAAACCTAACCCTAACCCAAACCCTAACCCTAAGAGAACCCTAACCATAAGCCTAACCCTAACCCTAACCTAACCCTAAACCTAACACTAACCCGAACCGTAACCCTAACCCTAACCCTAAACCTAACAGAACCTTAACCCTAAGCCTACAACGAACCCTAACCCTAACCCTAACCCTAAACCTAACCCGAATCCTAACCCTAACCTTAATCCTAACCCTAACATAAATCTATCCCTAACCCTAACCCTAACCCTAACCCTAACAGAACATAAACCCTAACCCTAAACCTAACCCTAACCGTAACCCTAACCCTAACCGTAACCCTAACCCTAACCCTAACCCTAACCCTAACCCTAACCCTAACCCTATCCCTAACCCTAACCCTAACCCTAACCCTAACCCTAAACCTGATCCTAACGCTAACCCTAACCCTAACCCCACCAGAAACCTAACCGTAACCCTAACCCTAAACCTAACCGTAACCGTAACCCTAACGGAACCCTAAACCTAAACCTAACCCAAATCCTACACAAAACCCTAACCCTAACACTAACCCTAAACCTAACCCTAATCGTAACCCTAATCCTAAAACTATCCCTAACTTTAACCCTATCCTAACCCTAAACCAAACCCTAACCCTAAACCTATCCCTAACCCTAACCAGAATACGATTCCTAACCCTAACCCGACACCTAACTCTAACCCTAACCCTAACCCGAACTCTACTCCTAACCCTAACCCTAACCCTAAACATAACCTAACCCTAAACCTGAACATAACCCAAACCTAACCCTAACCCTAACCGTAACCCTAACTTTAACCCTAACCTAAACATAACCCTAACCCTAACCCTAACCGTAACCCTAACCCGAACCAAACTCTTACCCTAACCAGATTCCTTACAGAACCCTAACCATAAACCTACCTCTAAACATAACCCTTACCCTAACCCTAACCCTAACCCGAACGCTAACCCTACCCCTAGCCATAACCCTAACCCTAACCCTAACCCTAAACCTAACCCTAACCCAAACCATAACCCTAACCCTAACCCAAACCTAACCCTAACCCTAACCGTAACCCTAGCCCTAACCTTAACCCTAACCCTTACAGAAACGTAATCATAACACAAACCCTAACCCTACCCTAACATAAGTCTATCCCTAACCATAACCCTAACCCCAATCCTAACCCTAACCCTAACCCTAACCCTAACCCGAACCCGAACGCGAGCCCGAATCCGAACCTGAACCCTACCAGAAACTTAACCCTAACCATAACCCTAACCCTAACCTAACACGAACCCTAACCCTAACCCTAACCCTAACTTTAACCCTAACCTAATCCTAAACCTAACCTGAACGCTAAACTTGTCCCTAAACCTAACTAGAACACGAACATTAACCCTAACCCTATCCCTAACAGAACCCTAACCGTAACCCTACCCCTAAACATAACCCTAACCCTAACCCGAATACTAAGCCTTGCCCTAACCCTAACCCTTACGATAAACCTAACCGTAACCCTAAACCTAACCCTAACCCTTACCTAACCCTAACCCTGAACATAAGACGACCCTAACCCTAACCCTAAACGTAACCCTAACTTTAACCATAACCTAACCCTAAAACTACCCCTAACCTAACCCTAACCCTAACCCTAACAATAACCATAACCTTAACCATAACCATAAAGGTAACCTAACCCTAACCCTAATCCTGAACCTTAACCTAAACATAACGCTAACCCTAACCGAAACCTAACCCTAAACATAACCCTAACCCTAACATAACCCTAACCCTAACCCTAAACATAACCCTAACCCTAAACCTAACTTTAAATCTAAACCTAATGCTAAACCACACCCTAACCCTAACCCTAACCCGAAACATAACCTAACCCTAACCCTAATCCTAACCCTTACCCTAACCCTAACCCTAACCCTAACCATAAACCTAACCCTAAACCTAACCCTAACCCTAGCCCTAACCCTAACCCTAACATAACCCTAACACTAACCCTAACCCTAGCCCTAACCCTAACCCTAACCCTAAACCTAAACCTTACAGAACCTTAACCCTAAGCGTAACACTAACCGTAACCCTAACCCTAAACCTAAGAGAACCTTAACCCTAATCCAAACCCTAACCCTAAACCTAACCCTAACCCCAACCCTATCCCTAACCCTAATCCTAACCCTAACATAAATCTATCCCTAACCCTAACCCTAACCCTAATGCTAACCGTATACCTAACCCTAACTCTAACACTAACCTAACCGTATCCCTAAACATAACCGAAGCCTAAACATAATCCTACCCCTAACCCTAACCCTAACATAACCCTAACCATAACCCTAACCCTAACCCTATCCCTAACCCTATCCATAACCCTACAATAAATCTAACTGTAAGAGAACCCTAAGCATAACCCTAACCCTAACCTAAACCTATACCTACACCTATCCGTAACCCTAACTCAACTCCTAACCCTAACCCTAAACCTAACCCAAACCCTAACCCTAACCCTAACCCTAACCCTAACCCTAACCCTAACCCTAACCCTAACCCTAACCCTAACCCTAACCCTAACCCTAACCCTAACCCTAACCCTAACAGAACATAAACCCTAACCCTAACCCTAACCCTAACCCTAAACGTAAACGTAACCCTAAACCTAACCATAACAGTCACCGTAACCTTAAACCTAAACGTACTCTAACCCTAACCAGATCCCTAACAGAACCCTAACCCTAAACCTACCCCTAACCATAACCCTAAGACTAACCCTTAATACTAACCCTTACCCTACACCTAACCCTTACGATACTCCTAACCCTAACCCTAACCCTATCCCTAACCCTAACCTTAACCATAACCCTTACCTAAACCCAACCCTGAACATAACCCAAACCTAACATTTACCCTAACCCTAACTTTAACCCTAACCTAACCCTAACCCTAACCGTAACCCTAACTTTAACCCTAACCTAACCCTAACCCTAACCCAAACCATAACCCTAACCCTAACCATAACCCTAACACTAACACTAACCCTAAAATAACCCTAACCCTAAATGTAACCCTAGCCCTAACGTTAACCCTAACCCTAACAGAACCCTAATCTTAACCCTACCCCTAACCTAACCCTAACATAATTCTATCCCTAACCCTAACCCAAACCCTAACCCTAAACCTAACACTAACTTTAACCCTAACCTAACCTTATCCCTAAACATAACCTAACCCTAACCCTAATCCTAACCCTAATCCTAAAGCTAACCCTAACCCTAACCTAACCCTAACCCTAACCTTAACCCTGCCAGAACCCTAACCCTTACCATAACATAACCCTAACCCAAAACCTAAACCTAACCCTATCCCTAACCCTAACCCTAACCATAAACCTAACCCTAACCCTAACGCTGAACCTAACCTAAGCCTAACCCTGAACATAACACAACCCTAACCCTAACTCTAACCCTAACAGAACATTAACCCTAACCCTAACCCTACACTAACCCTAACACTAATAGAAACCTAACCCTAACCCTAACCGTAACCCTAACCTTAACCCTAACCCTAACCCTAACCCTAACAGAACATAAACCCTAACCCTTACCCCAACCCTAACTTTAACCCTAATCTAACCCTAACCGTAACCGTAACCGTAACTGTAACCGTAACCGTAACCCTAACCCTAACCCTAACCCTAACCTTAAGCGAAACCTAACCCAAACCCTAACCATAACCAAAACCGAACGCTAACCCTACCCCTAGCCATAACGCTAACCCTAACCCTAACCCTAACCATAACCCTAACCCCAATACAAACCTAATCGTAACCCTAACCCTAACCCTAACACTAACCCTAACCCTAACCCTAACCCTAACGCTAAACCTAACCTAACCCTAACCCTGAACATAACCCAACGCTAACCCTAACCCTAAACGTAACCCTAAGATTTACCCTAACCTAAACCTAACCCTAACCGTAACCCTAACCCTAACCCTAACCTCTTACCCTAACCCTAACCGTAACAGAACCCTAACCATAACCATTACATTAAAACTAACCTAACCGTAACCCTAATATTGACCCTAAATTTAACCCTAATCTAACCCTAACTCAAAACCTAACCCTAACCCTACCCTAACTCTAACCCTAACAGAACCCTAACCAGAACCCTAAACCTAATCCTAACCTAACCCTAAACCTAAACCTATCCGTAATCCTAAATCTACCCCTAACCCTAACCCTAACCCTAACCCTAACCCTAACCCTAACCCTAACCCTAACAGAACATTAACCCTAAGCCTAACCCTAACCCTAACTTAACACTAACCCTAAACCTAACCCTACCCGTAACCCTACCGCTAACCCAAATCCTAACCCTAACCCTAAACCTAATGGTACCCTAAGCCTAAACCTAAACCTAACCCTTACGATAACCCTAACCTAAACCTAACCCTAACCCTAACCGTAACCCTAACCCTAACCGTAACCCTAACCCTAACCCTAACCCTAACCCTAACCCTAACCCTAACCCTAACCCTAACCCTAACCCTAAACCTAACCATAATCCTGACCCTAACACTAAAGCTAACCCTAACCCTAACCCTAAACCTAACCCATACCCTAACCCTAACCCTAACCCTAACCCTAACCCTAACCCTAACCCTAACCCTAAACCTAACCCTAACCCTAAACCTAACCCTAAACCTAACCCTAACCCTAAAACTAATCCTAACCAATACCCTAATCCTAACCGTAACCGTAACCCTAACCCTTACCCTAACCGTAACCCTAACCCTAACAGAACACTAACCCTAACCCTTACCCTAACTATCAAACCAACAGTTACCGTAACCCTAATCCTAACCCTAAACCTAACCCTAACATATACCTAACCCCCAACCTAAGCCTAAACCTAATCCTAACACTAAGCCTTAGGCTAACCCTAAACCTAACAGAATCCTAACCCTAACCGTATCCCTAAACCTAACCTTATTAGTAACCCTAACAGAACACTGAACCTAAACCTAACCCTAATACTTACCATAACTCTAACCCTAACCCTAGGCCTAACCTTAACAAAACTCTAACCCTAACCTAAGCCTAACCCTAACCCTAAACCTAAACCTAAACCTAACACTAACCCTAACCCTAACCCTAAGCCTAAACCTAACCCTTACCCTAACCCTAACCCTAACCCTAACCGTAACCCTAACCCTAACCCTAACCGTAACCCTAACCGTAACCCTAACCCTAATACTTACCGTAACCCTAACCGTAACCCTAATCCTAACCCTTAGCCTTACCTTAACATAACTCTAAGGCTATACGAAGCCTAACCCTAATCCTAAATCTAAGCCTAAAGCTAAACCTAACCCTAACCCTAACCCTAACCCTAACCACAACCCTAACCCTAAACGTAACTCTAACCCTAACCTAACCCTAACCTAACCCTTACCCTTACACTAACCCTAACCCTAACCCTATCCCTAACCATAACCCTAACCCTAACACTAACCCTAACCCTAACCCTAACCCTAATCCTAACCCTAACTCTAACCCTAACCGTAACAAAACCCTAACCCTAACGGTAACCCTAAGCCTAATCCTAACCCTAACCCTAACCCTAACAGGACCCTAACCCTAACCCCTATTCTATTCCTAAACCTAACCCTAATCCTAACCTGAACCCTAACTCTAACCCTAACCCTAACCCTAAACCTAACCCTAACAGTAACCCTAACCCTAACACTAACCCTAACCCTAACCCTAACCCTAATCCTAACCCTAAACCTAATGTTAACATAAACCTAAGTTAACCCTAAACCTAACACTAACCCTAACCCTAAACCTAACTCTAAACGTAAACCTAACCCTAACCCTAAACCTAACCATGAACATAACCCTAAACGTAACCCTAACGCTAACCCAAAACCTAACTCTAACCTTAACCCTAACCCTTACAGGAACCCTTACGCTAACCCTAAACCTAAATATTACCGTAACCCTAAACATAACCCTAATCATAACTCAAACACTGACCCTAACATAACCCTAACCTTAACCCTAAAACTTACCCTAACCCTAACCCTAAACCTAACCGTAACCCTAAGCTTAACCCTAACCCTTACTCTGACACAAACCCTAACAGAACACTAATCCTAACCCTAACCATAACCCTAACCCTAAACCTAACCCTAAACCTAACCCTAACCCTAACCCTAACCCTAATCCTAACCCTAACATAACCCTAACCCTAACCCTAACCCTAACCCTAACCCTAATCCTAACCCTAACACTAACCCTAACCCTAACCCTAACCCAAAACCTATCTCTGACCTAAACCCTAACCCTGATCCTAACCCTTAACCTAACACTAAAACTAACCCTGAACCTAAACCTAACCCTAACGTTAACTCTAACCCTAATCCTAACCCAAACCCTAACCCTAATATAAAACGAACCTTAACCCAAACCCTAAACCTAAACCTAACCCAAAACCTAACCTTAAACCTAACATAACCCTAAACATAACCCTAACCCTAATCCTAATCCTACCCTTAATACTAACCCTAACACGAACCCTAACCCTACCCCTAAGCAGACCCTTAACAGAACCCTAACCCTAACCCTAACCCTAACCGTAACCCTAAACCTAACCCTAAACGTACACCTAAACATAACCCAAAGCCTAACCATAACCATAAATCTAACCCTAACCCTAACCCTAACCCTAAACCTACCCTAACCCTAACCCTAAGCCTCACCAAAACACTATCAGAAACCTAACCCTAACCCTAACCCTAAACCTTACGCAAACCCTAAGCCATACCCTAACACTAAAGCCTAACCCTAACCCTAATCCTAACCCTAAAATAACCCTTAACCCTAACCCTAAACCTAAGCATAACCATAATCCTAACCCTAACCCTAAAGCTAACCCTAACCCTAACCCTAAACCTAATGCATACCCTAACCCTAACCCTAACCCTAACCCTAACCCTAACCGTAACCCTAACCCTAACAGAACACTAACCCTAACCCTTACCCTAACTATCAAACCAACAGTTACCGCAACCCTAATCCTAACCCTAAACCTAACCCTAACATATACCTAACCCCCAACCTAAGCCTAAACCTAATCCTAACACTAAGCCTTAGGCTAACCCTAAACCTAACAGAATCCTAACCCTAACCGTATCCCTAAACCTAACCTTATCACTAACCCTAACAGAACACTGAACCTAAACCTAACCGTAATACTTACCATAACCCTAACCCTAACCCTAGGCCTAACCTTAACATAACTCTAACCCTAACCTAACCCTAACCCTAACCCTAACCCTAACCCTAACCCTAACCCTAACCCTAACCCTAAGCCTAAACCTAACCCTTACCCTAACCCTAACCCTAACCCTAACCGTAACCCTAACCCTAACCCTAACCGTAACCCTAACCGTAACCCTAACCCTAATACTTACCCTAACCCTAACCGTAACCCTAATCCTAACCCTTAGCCTTACCTTAACATAACTCTAACGCTATACGAAGCCTAACCCTAATCCCAAATCTAAGCCTAAAGCTAAACCTAACCCTAACCCTAACCCTAACCGTAACCGTAACCCTAAACCTAACCATGAACATAACCCTAACCCTAACCCTAACCCTAACCCTAACAATGAACATAAACCTAACCCTAACCCTAACCCTAATCCTTACCCTAACCCTAACCCTAAAGCTAATCCTAACCCTTACCCTAACCCTAACCCTAACCCTAACCGTAACCCTAACCCTAACCCTAACCCTAACCCTAACCCTAACCCTAACCATAACCCTAATCGTAACACTAACCCTAACCCTAACCCTAACCCTAAACGTAATGCTAACCCTAACCCTAACCCTAATCCTAACCCTAAACCTTACCCTTACACTAACCGTAACCCCAACCCTAACCCTAACATTAAACCTAACGCTAACCCTAAACCTAACCCTAACCCTAACGCTAAGCCGAACCATATCTTAAACACTAACTCTAACCGGAATCGTAACCCTAACCCTAACCCTAACGCTAACCCTAACACTAACCCTAACCCTAACCCTAACCCTAACCCTAACCCTAAACCTAACCCTAATCCTAACCCAAAACCTAACTCTAACATAAACTTAAGTTAACCCTAAACCTAACCCTAACCATAAACTTAACCCTAAGAGAACCCTAACCCTAACCGTAACCATAACCCTAACCCTAATCCAAACCCGAACATAACCCTAACCCTAAGCCTAAGAGTAACCCTAATCCTAACCCTAACCCTAACCCTAACCCTACGCCGAACCCTAACCCTAACCCTAAGAGAACCCTAGCCCTAACCGTAACCATAACCCTAACCCTAATCCTAACCCTAACATAACCCTAACCCTAAGCCTAAGAGTAACCCTAATCCTAACCCTAACCCTAACCCTAACCCTTCGCCGAACCCTAACCCTAACCCTAACCCTAAGAGAACCCTAGCCCTAACCCTAACCCTTACCCTAACCCTAATCCTAACCCTAAGGGAACGCTAGCCCTAACCGTAAGCATAACGCTGAACCTAATCCTAACCCTAACCCGAAAGCTAACCATAACCCTAAACCTAACCCTAACACTAACCCTAACCATAAACCTAACCCTAACCCTAACCATAACCCTAACCCTAACTCTAAACCTAACCCTAACCCGACACCTAAGCCTAACAAAACCCGAACCTAACCCTAAAACTAATCCTAATCCTAACCCTAACCCTAACCCTAACCGTAACCATAACCCTAAACCTAACCCTAACCCTATCCCTAAACCTAAGCCTAACCCTAACCCTAACCCTAACCCTAACCCTAACCGTAACCCTAAACCTAACCGTAACCATAACACTAATGCTAACCCTAACCCTAACCCTAACCCTAAACCTAAGCCTAAGCCTAACCCTAACCCTAACCCTAACTGTAACCCTAACACTAAACCTAACCTTAATCCTTACCCTAATCCTAAAGCTAACCCTAAATCTAACCCTAACCCTAACCCTAAACCTAACCCTAACCCTAACCCTAACCCTAACCCTAACCCTAACCCTAACCCTAACCCTAACCCTAACCCTGACCCTAACCCTAACCCTAAACCTAACCCTAACCCTAACTTTAACCCTAACCCTAACTCTAAACTAACCCTAAACCTAATGAACCCTAGCCCTAACCCTAAACGTAACGCTAACCCTAATCCTAACCCTAACCGTACCCCTAACCCTAACCCTAACATTAAGCCTAATCCTACCCTAACCCGAACCCTAACATAACCCTAACCCAAACCTAACCCTAACCCTAACACTAAACCTAAGAAAAACCCTATCCCGAACCCTAAGAGAACCCTAGCCCTAACCCTAACCTAAACCTATCCCTAACCCTAACATAAACGTAAACTTAACCCTAAACCTAACCCTAACCCTAACCCTAACCGTAACCCTTAACCTAACCGTAACCCTTACCTAATCCTTACCCTGACGCTAACCCTAAAAGAACACTAATCTTAACCCTAACACTATCCATCAACCTAAACTTAAAACTAACCAAAACCCTAACCATAACCCTAACCCTAACCGTAAACCTAACCCTAACCCTAAACCTAAGACGAATCCTATCCCTGAACCTAACCCAATCCCTTACAGAACCCTAACCCTAACCCTAACCATAACGCTGAACCTAATCATAACCCTAATCAGAAAGCTAACCCTAAACCTAACCCTAAACCTAACCCTTACCCTAACCGTAACCCTAACCGTAACCCTACCCCTTACCTAACCCTGACCCTGACGCTAAATCTAACAGAACACTAGTCTGAACCCTAACCCTAACCATCAAACTAACCTTAACCATATTCCTAACCCTAACCCTAACCCTAACTCAAACCCTAACCCTAAACCTAACCCTAAACCTAAGCCAAACCCTAATCCTAACCCTAACCCTAAACCTAACCCTAACCCTAACCCTAACCCTAACCTAAGCCTATCCCTAACCCTAACCCTAACCATTACCTAACCCTTACCATGACACTAACCCTATCCGAACACTAATCCTAACCCTAACCCTAACCATCAACCTAACATATACCTAACCCTAACCCTAACCCTAACCCTAACCCTAACACTAACGCTAACCAAAACACTAACAGAAACCTAACCCTAACACTATACCTAACGCTAACCCTAAGCCTTACCCTAACCCTAACCCTAACCCTAACCCTAACCCTAACCCTAACCCTAACCCTAAACCTAACCCAAACCCTAACCCTAACCCTAAACGTAACCCTAACCCTAACCCTAACAAAAACACAAACAGAAATCTAAACCTAACCCTAACCCTAATGCTAACCCTAAGCCTTAACATAACCCTAAACCTAACCCTAACCCTAACCCTAACCCTAACCCTAACCCTAACCCTAACCCTAACCCTAATCCTAACCCTAACATAACCCTAAACCTAACCCTAAAACTTGGCCTAGCCCTAATCCTAACCCTAAACCTAAAGCTAACTCTAACCCTAAGCCTTACCCTAACCCTAACCTAACCCTAACCCTAAGAGAACCCTAGCCCTAACCGTAACCATAACGCTAACCCTAATCGTAACCCTAACCATAACCCTAAGCATAACCCTAACCCAAACCCTAACCCTAACCCTAAACCTAATCCTACCCTAACCCTAACCATAATCCTAACCCTAAACCTAGTGCTACACATAACCCTTACCCTGAACATAACCCTAACCCTAATCCTAATCCTAACCCTAATACTAACCATATCTCTAACCCTAACCCTAACCCAACTCTAACCCTAACCCTGACCCTAAACCTAACCCAAAACCAAACTCTAACCCTAACCCTAACCTTACCCAAACAAAAACACTAACCCTTAACCTAACCCTAACCCTAACCCTAACCCTAACCCTAGCCCTAAACCTAACCCTAACCCTAACCCAAACCCTAACCCTAACCCTAAACCTAACCCTAACCCTAACGCTAACCCTAACCAAAACACAAACAGAATTCTAAACCTAACCCTAACCCTAAAG
>NW_028181408.1:360000-362500 GCF_964211825.1 Aythya ferina | reverse complement strand
CTAACCCTAACCCTAACCCTAACCCTAACCCTAATCCTAACCCTAACCCTAACCCTAACCCTAACCCTAACCCTAACCCTAACCCTAACCCTAACCCTAACCCTAAACCTATCCCTAACCCTAACCCTAACCCTAAACCTATCCCTAACCCTAACCCTAACCCTAACCCTAAACCTAACCCTAACCCTAACTCAAACCCTAACCCTAACCCTAACCCCAACCCTAACACTAAGAGAACCCTGACCCTAACCCTAACCCTAAACCTAACCCTAACCCTAACCTTAACCCTAATCCTAAGAGAACACTCACCCTAAACCTAAACCTAACCCTAACCCTAACCCTAACCGTAACCCTAACCCTAACCCTAACCCTAACCATAACCCTAACCCTAAACCTAAACCTAACTCTAACCCTAACCCTAACTCTAACCCTAAGAGAACACTAACCCTAACCCTAACCCTAACCCTAACCCTAACCCTAACCCTAACCCTAACCCTAACCCTAACCCTAACCCTAACCCTAACCCTAACCCTAACCCTAACCCTAACCCTAACCCTAACCTTAACCCTAACCCTAACCCTTACCCTAACCCTAACCCTAACCCTTACCCTAACCCTAAACCTAAACCTAAGAGATCACTAACCCTAAACCTAACCGTAACCCTAAGAGAACCCTAACCCTAACCCTAACCCTAACCCTAACCCTTACCCTAACCCTAAACCTAACACTAACCCTAACTCTAAACCTAACTCAAACCATAACACTACCTCTAAGAGAACACTAACCCTAACCCTAAAACTAACCCTAACACTAACCTTAATCCTAACCCTAACCCTAACCCTAAGCCTAACCCTAACCCTAACCCTAACCCTAACCCTTACCCTAAACCTAACCCTAACCCTAAGAGAACACTATCCCTAACCCTAACCCTATCCCTAAACCTAACCGTAACCCTAACCCTAACCCTAACCCTAACCATAACCCTAACCCTAAACCTAAACCTAACTCTAACCCTAACCCTAACCCTAACCCTAAGAGAACACTAACCCTAACCCTAACCCTAACCCTAACCCTAACCCTAACCCTAACCCTAACCCTAACCCTAACCCTAACCCTAACCCTAACCCTAACCCTAACCCTAACCCTAACCCTAACCCTAACCCTAACCCTAACCTTAACCCTAACCCTAACCCTTACCCTAACCCTAACCCTAACCCTTACCCTAACCCTAAACCTAAACCTAAGAGATCACTAACCCTAAACCTAACCGTAACCCTAAGAGAACCCTAACCCTAACCCTAACCCTAACCCTAACCCTTACCCTAACCCTAAACCTAACACTAACCCTAACTCTAAACCTAACTCAAACCATAACACTACCTCTAAGAGAACACTAACCCTAACCCTAAAACTAACCCTAACACTAACCTTAATCCTAACCCTAACCCTAACCCTAACCCTAAACCTAACCCTAACCCTATCCAAACCCCTAACGCTAAACCTAACCCTAACCATAACCCTAACCCTAATCCTAATCCTAACCCTAACCCTAACCCAAACCCTAAGAGAACACTAATCCTAAACCTAACCCTAATCCTAACCCTAACCCTAACCCTAACCCTAAGAGAACTCTAATCCTAAACCTAACCCTAACCCTAACTCTAACCCTAACCCTAAACCTAACCCTAACCCTAACCCTAACCCTAACCCTAACCCTAACCCTAACCCTAACCCTAACCCTAACACTAACCCTAACCCTAATCCTAACCCTAACTCTAATCCTAAACCTAACCCTAACCCGAACCCTAACCCTAACACTAACTCTAACACTAACACTAACCCTAACCCTAACCTTAACCCTAACACTAACCCTTACCCTAACCCTAACCATAACCCTATGAGAACCCTAACCCTAACCCTAAGAGAACACTAACCCTAACACTAAGAGAACTCTAACCTTAACCCTAACCCTAACCCTAACCCTAACCCTAACCTAACCCTAACCCTAAACCTAACCCTAACCCTATCCCTAACCCTAACCCTAACCCTAACCTTAACCCTAACCCTAATCCTAACCCTAACCCTAAGAGAACCCTAACCCAAACCCTAACCCTAACCCTAACACTAAGAGAACCCTAACCCTAACCCTAACCCTAACCCTAACCTTAACCCTAACCCTAAGAGAACACTAACCCTAACCCTAACCCTAACCCTAACCCTAACCCTAACCCTAACCCTAACCCTAACCCTAACCCTAACCCTAACCCTAACCCTAACCCTAAGCCTAACCCTAAGAGAACCCTTACCCTAACCCTAAGAGAACCCTAACCCTAAACCTAACCCTAACCCTAACCCTAACCCTAACCCTAACCCTGACCCTACATCCACCCTAACCCTACCCCTAACGCTAAACCTAACCATAACCCTAACCCTTATACTAATCCTAACCGTACCCCTAACCCTAACCCTAACCCTAACCCTAACCCTAACCCTAACCCTA
>NW_028181408.1:132500-185000 GCF_964211825.1 Aythya ferina | reverse complement strand
GGGTTTTGGAGAACATCAGGTAGGTTTAGGGTGGTTTTGGGGTGTATCTATGGTTTTGGTGGATTTTCTTCCAGTTTTGGGTGTGACGCCGATATTTTTGTTTTTTTTTTTGACGTGTTTTGGGGTCTCCGTTAGGTTTTGTTGGGTTCTTGTTTGTCATTATGTTGAATAGGAGTGGATTGTGGGTTTTGCAGAACATCAGGTAGGTTTAAGGGTTTTTTTAGGGTTAAATCATGGCTTTTATTTATTTCTTTATTTATTTTTAGGATCTGTGTTGATTTTGGTGTGTTTTTGACGTGTTTTGGGGTCTCCGTTGGGTTTCGTTGGGTTTTCCGTGGTCATCATGGTGGAAAAGTGTAAATTGTGGGTTTTGGAGAACTTCAGGTAGGTTTAGGGGGACTTTTCGCGTGGATTCATGGTATTTGGGGTTTTCTTCTTTTTTGGAGAGTGATCCTCTCCTTTCTTCGGGTGATTTTGAAGTGTTTTGGGGTTTCCGTTGCGTTTCGTTGAATTCCTAATGTGTTTTATGGTGGTTGGGAGTGTGCTTTGGAATTAGGAGAACATCAGGTAGGTTTAGGGTGTCTTTGGGGTGGATCTATGGTATTTGGGGTTTTCTTCTATTTTTTGGCGTGATCCTGTTCTTTTTTGGGGTGTTTTGGACGTGTTTTGGGGTCTCCGTTGTGTTTTGTTGTGTTCTTGTTGGTCATTATGTTAAATAGGTGTGGATTGTGGGTTTTGGAGAACATCAGGTAGGTTTAGGGTGCTTTTGGTGTGTATCTATGGTTTTGGTGGATTTTCATCCATTTTTGGGGGTGATGCCGATATTTTTTGGGGTGTTTTTGACGTTTTTTGGGGTCTCCGTTGGGTTTTGTTGGGTTCTCGTTGGTCATCATGGTGGAAAATTGTAAATTGTGGATTTGGAGAACATCAGGTAGGTTTAGGGTGGTTTTGGGGTGGATCTATGGTTTTGGCGGATTTTCTTCCAGATTTGGGGGTGATGCCGATATTTTTTGGGGTGTTTTTGACGTGTTTTGGGGTCTCCATTAGGTTTTGTTGGGTTCTTGTTTGTCATTATGTTAAATAGGAGTGGATTGTGGGTTTTGCAGAACTACAGGTAGGTTTAAGGGTTTTTTTAGGGTTAAATCATGGCATTTTTTTTTTTTTTTTTTAGGATCTGGGTTGATTTTGGTGTGTTTTTGACGTGTTTTGGGGTCTCCGTTGGGTTTCGTTGGGTTTTCCGTGGTCATCATGGTGGAAAAGGGTAAATTGTGGGTTTTGGAGAACTTCAGGTAGGTTTAGGGGGACTTTTCGCGTGGATTCATGGTATTTGGGGTTTTCTTCTTTTTTGGAGAGTGATCCTCTCCTTTCTTCGGGTGATTTTGAAGTGTTTTGGGGTTTCCGTTGCGTTTTGTTGAGTTCCTAATGTGTTTTATGGTGGTTGGGAGTGTGCTTTGGGATTAGGAGAACATCAGGTAGGTTTAGGGTGTCTTTGGGGTGGATCTATGGTATTTGGGGTTTTCTTCTATTTTTTGGCGTGATCCTGTTCTTTTTTGGGGTGTTTTGGACGTGTTTTGGGGTCTCCGTTGTGTTTTGTTGTGTTCTTGTTGGTCATTATGTTAAATAGGTGTGGATTGTGGGTTTTGGAGAACATCAGGTAGGTTTAGGGTGCTTTTGGGGTAGATCTATGGTATTCAGTTTTTTTTTTTTTTGTGGGGGGGGTGATTCATGGTATTTGGGGTTTTCTTCTATTTTCTGGCGTGATCCTGTTCTTTTTTGGGGTGTTTTGGACGTGTTTTGGGGTCTCCGTTGGGTTTCGTTGGGTTTACCGTTGTCATCGTGGTGGTAAAAGGTAAATTGTGGGTTTTGGAGAAATTCAGGTGAGTTTAAGGATTTTTGGGGGGTGGATCTATGGTTTTGGGGATTTTCTTTCGTTTTTGGGGGTGATCCTATTCTTTTTGTGGTGTTTTTGACGTGTTTTGGTGTCTCCGTTGGATTTTGTTGGGTTTTCCGTGGTCATCATGGTGGGAAAGGGTAAATTGCGGGTTTTGGAGAACTTCAGGTAGTTTTAATGGGACTTTTGGGGTGGATTCATGGTATTTGCGTTTTTCTTCTGTTTTTTTTTTTTTTTTTTTTTTTTTTTGGGGTGATCTTGTTCTTTTTTGGTGTGTTTTTGACATGTTTTGGGGTCTCCGTTGGGTTTCGTTGGGTTGTCGTTTGTCGTTAAGGTCAATGGGAGTGGATTGTGGGGTTTGGAGAAGATCAGGTGAGCTTAGGGTGGTTTTTGGGGGAAAATCACGGTTTTGTTTTTTTTTCTTCTGATCCAGTTCCTTTTTGGCGTGTTTTTGATGTGTTTTGGGGTCTCCGTTGGATTTTAGTTGGGTTCTTGTTGGTCATCAGTGTGGAAAATGGTAAATAGTTGGTTTTGGTGAACATCAGGTAGGTTTAGGGTGGTTTGGGGGTGCATCTATGGTATTTGGGGTTTTCTTCTGTTTTTTTTTTGGGGTGATCCTGTTCTTTTTTTTTGTGGTGTTTTGGACGTGTTTTGGGGTCTCTGTTGGGTTTCGTTGCGTTTTCCGTTGTCATCATGTTGGAAAATGGTAAATTGTGGGTTTTGGAGAACATCAGGTAGGTTAAGGGGGACGTTTGGGGTGGATTCATGGTATTTGGGGTTTTCTTTCGTTTTGGGGTGATCCTGTTCTTGTTTGGGGTGTTTATAACGTGTTTTGGGGTCTCCGTTGGGTTTTGTTGTTTTCTTGTTGGGCGTTATGTTAAATAGGTGTGGATTGTGGGTTTTGGAGAACATCAGGTAGGTTTTAGTTTTTTTGGGGGTTATATCATGGTTGTTTTTTTTTTTTTAGGATCTGGGTTGATTTTGTTTTTTGTTTTTTTTATTATTTATTTTTTTGGTTCTCTGTTGTGTTTCGTTGGGTTTTCCGTGGTCATCATGGTGGAAAAGGGTAAATTGTGGGTTTTGGAGAACATCAGGTAGGTTTAGGGTGGTTTTGGGGTGTATCTATGGTTTTCGTGGATTTTCTTCCAGTTTTGGGGGTGATGCCGATATTTTTTGGGGTGTTTTTGACGTGTTTTTGGGTCTCCGTTGGGTTTTGTTGGGTTTTCGTTGGTCATCATGGTGGAAAATGGTAAATTCTGGATTTGGAGAACATCAGGTAGGTTTAGGGTGGTTTTGGGGTGGATCTATGGTTTTGGCGTATTTTCTTCCAGATTTGGGGGTGATGCCGATATTTTTTGGGGTGTTTTTGACGTGTTTTGGGGTCTCCATTAGGTTTTGTTGTGTTCTTGTTTGTCATTATGTTAAATAGGAGTGGATTGTGGGTTTTGCAGAACATCAGGTAGGTTTAAGGGTTTTTTTAGGGTTAAATCATGGTTTTTTTTTTTTTTTTTTTTTTTTTTTTTTTTTTTTTTTTAGGATCTGGGTTGATTTTGGTGTGTTTTTGACGTGTTTTGGGGTCTCCGTTGGGTTTCGTTGGGTTTTCCGTGGTCATCATGGTGGAAAAGGGTAAATTGTGGGTTTTGGAGAACTTCAGGTAGGTTTAGGGGGACTTTTCGCGTGGATTCATGGTATTTGGGGTTTTCTTCTTTTTTGGAGAGTGATCCTCTCCTTTCTTCGGGTGATTTTGAAGTGTTTTGGGGTTTCCGTTGCGTTTTGTTGAGTTCCTAATGTGTTTTATGGTGGTTGGGAGTGTGCTTTGGGATTAGGAGAACATCAGGTAGGTTTAGGGTGTCTTTGGGGTGGATCTATGGTATTTGGGGTTTTCTTCTATTTTTTGGCGTGATCCTGTTCTTTTTTGGGGTGTTTTGGACGTGTTTTGGGGTCTCCGTTGTGTTTTGTTGTGTTCTTGTTGGTCATTATGTTAAATAGGTGTGGATTGTGGGTTTTGGAGAACATCAGGTAGGTTTAGGGTGCTTTTGGGGTAGATCTATGGTATTCAGTTTTTTTTTTTTTTTGTGGGGGGGGTGATTCATGGTATTTGGGGTTTTCTTCTATTTTCTGGCGTGATCCTGTTCTTTTTTGGGGTGTTTTGGACGTGTTTTGGGGTCTCCGTTGGGTTTCGTTGGGTTTACCGTTGTCATCGTGGTGGTAAAAGGTAAATTGTGGGTTTTGGAGAAATTCAGGTGAGTTTAAGGATTTTTGGGGGGTGGATCTATGGTTTTGGGGATTTTCTTTCGTTTTGGGGGGTGATCCTATTCTTTTTGTGGTGTTTTTGACGTGTTTTGGTGTCTCCGTTGGATCTTGTTGGGTTTTCCGTGGTTATCATGGTGGGAAAGGGTAAATTGCGGGTTTTGGAGAACTTCAGGTAGTTTTAATGGGACTTTTGGGGTGGATTCATGGTATTTGCGTTTTTCTTCTGTTTTTTTTTGGGGGGTGATCTTGTTCTTTTTTGGTGTGTTTTTGACATGTTTTGGGGTCTCCGTTGGGTTTCGTTGGGTTGTCGTTTGTCGTTAAGGTCAATGGGAGTGGATTGTGGGGTTTGGAGAAGATCAGGTGAGCTTAGGGTGGTTTTGGGGGGAAAATCACGGTTTTGTTTTTTTTTCTTCTGATCCAGTTCCTTTTTGGCGTGTTTTTGATGTGTTTTGGGGTCTCCGTTGGATTTTAGTTGGGTTCTTGTTGGTCATCAGTGTGGAAAATGGTAAATAGTTGGTTTTGGTGAACATCAGGTAGGTCTAGGGTGGTTTGGGGGTGCATCTATGGTATTTGGGGTTTTCTTCTGTTTTTTTTTTGGGGTGATCCTGTTCTTTTTTTTTGTGGTGTTTTGGACGTGTTTTGGGGTCTCTGTTGGGTTTCGTTGCGTTTTCCGTTGTCATCATGTTGGAAAATGGTAAATTGTGGGTTTTGGAGAACATCAGGTAGGTTAAGGGGGACGTTTGGGGTGGATTCATGGTATTTGGGGTTTTTTTTCGTTTTGGGGTGATCCTGTTCTTGTTTGGGGTGTTTTGGACGTGTTTTGGGGTCTCCGTTGGGTTTTGTTGTTTTCTTGTTGGGCGTTATGTTAAATAGGTGTGGATTGTGGGTTTTCGAGAACATCAGGTAGGTTTTAGTTTTTTGGGGGGTTATATCATGTTTTTTTTGTTTTTTTTAGGATCTGGGTTGATTTTGTTTTTTTTTTTTTATTATTTATTTTTTTGATTCTCTGTTGTGTTTCGTTGGGTTTTCCGTGGTCATCATGGTGGAAAAGGGTAAATTGTGGATTTGGAGAACATCAGGTAGGTTTAGGGTGGTTTTGGGGTGGATCTATGGTTTTGGCGGATTTTCTTCCAGATTTGGGGGTGATGCCGATATTTTTTGGGGTGTTTTTGACGTGTTTTGGGGTCTCCATTAGGTTTTGTTGGGTTCTTGTTTGTCATTATGTTAAATAGGAGTGGATTGTGGGTTTTGCAGAACATCAGGTAGGTTTAAGGGTTTTTTTAGGGTTAAATCATGGCTTTTATTTATTTCTTTATTTATTTTTAGGATCTGTGTTGATTTTGGTGTGTTTTTGACGTGTTTTGGGGTCTCCGTTGGGTTTCGTTGGGTTTTCCGTGGTCATCATGGTGGAAAAGGGTAAATTGCTGTTTTTGGAGAACTTCAGGTAGGTTTAGGGGGACTTTTCGCGTGGATTCATGGTATTTGGGGTTTTCTTCTTTTTTGGAGAGTGATCCTCTCCTTTCTTCGGGTGATTTTGAAGTGTTTTGGGGTTTCCGTTGCGTTTCGTTGAGTTCCTAATGTGTTTTATGGTGGTTGGGAGTGTGCTTTGGGATTAGGAGAACATCAGGTAGGTTTAGGGTGTCTTTGGGGTGGATCTATGGTATTTGGGGTTTTCTTCTATTTTTTGGCGTGATCCTGTTCTTTTTTGGGGTGTTTTGGACGTGTTTTGGGGTCTCCGTTGTGTTTTGTTGTGTTCTTGTTGGTCATTATGTTAAATAGGTGTGGATTGTGGGTTTTGGAGAACATCAGGTAGGTTTAGGGTGCTTTTGGGGTAGATCTATGGTATTCAGTTTTTTTTTTTTTTTGTGGGGGGGGTGATTCATGGTATTTGGGGTTTTCTTCTATTTTTTGGCGTGATCCTGTTCTTTTTTGGGGTGTTTTGGACGTGTTTTGGGGTCTCCATTGGGTTTCGTTGGGTTTACCGTTGTCATCGTGGTGGTAAAAGGTAAATTGTGGGTTTTGGAGAAATTCAGGTGAGTTTAAGGATTTTTGGGGGGTGGATCTATGGTTTTGGGGATTTTCTTTCGTTTTTGGGGGTGATCCTATTCTTTTTGTGGTGTTTTTGACGTGTTTTGGTGTCTCCGTTGGCTTTTGTTGGGTTTTCCGTGGTCATCATGGTGGGAAAGGGTAAATTGCGGGTTTTGGAGAACTTCAGGTAGTTTTAATGGGACTTTTGGGGTGGATTCATGGTATTTGCGTTTTTCTTCTGTTTTTTTTTTTTTTTTTTTTTTGGGGTGATCTTGTTCTTTTTTGGTGTGTTTTTGACATGTTTTGGGGTCTCCGTTGGGTTTCGTTGGGTTGTCGTTTGTCGTTAAGGTCAATGGGAGTGGATTGTGGGGTTTGGAGAAGATCAGGTGAGCTTAGGGTGGTTTTGGGGGGAAAATCACGGTTTTGTTTTTTTTTTCTTCTGATCCAGTTCCTTTTTGGCGTGTTTTTGACGTGTTTTGGGGTCTCCGTTGGATTTTAGTTGGGTTCTTGTTGGTCATCAGTGTGGAAAATGGTAAATAGTTGGTTTTGGTGAACATCAGGTAGGTTTAGGGTGGTTTGGGGGTGCATCTATGGTATTTGGGGTTTTCTTCTGTTTTTTTTTTTTTTTGTGGTGATCCTGTTCTTTTTTTTGTGGTGTTTTGAACGTGTTTTGGGGTCTCTGTTGGGTTTCGTTGCGTTTTCCGTTGTCATCATGTTGGAAAATGGTAAATTGTGGGTTTTGGAGAACATCAGGTAGGTTAAGGGGGACGTTTGGGGTGGATTCATGGTATTTGGGGTTTTCTTTCGTTTTGGGGTGATCCTGTTCTTGTTTGGGGTGTTTTGGACGTGTTTTGGGGTCTCCGTTGGGTTTTGTTGTTTTCTTGTTGGGCGTTATGTTAAATAGGTGTGGATTGTGCTGGCTTTGGGGGATTTCTTCTGTTTTTTTTTTTGTTTTTTTTTGTTTTTGTTTTTTTTTTTTTTTTTAGTGTTTTCTTCTGTTTTTGGGGTGTTCTCGTTCTTTTTTGGGGTGTTTTGTTGGGTTTTCCGTTGTCATCGTGGTGGAAAAGGGTAAATTGCGGGTTATGGAGAACATCAGGTAGGTTTAGGTTGGTTTGGGGATGGATCTATGGTTCTGTGTGTTTTCTTTCACTTTTGGGGGTGATCGTGTTCTTTTTTGGGGTGTCTTTGACGTGTTTTGGGGTCTCTGTTGGATTTCGTTTGGTTTTCCGTTGTCATCATTGTGGAAAATGGTAAATTGTGGGTTTTGGAGAACATCAGGTAGGTTAAAGGGGACGTTTGGGGTGGATCTATGGCTTTTGGGGTTTACTTCTGTTATTTTGGGATGATCCTGTTCTTTCTTGGGGTGTTTATGCCGTGTTTTGGTGTCTCCGTTGGGTTTTGTTGGGTTCCTAATGGGTTTTATGGTGGTTGGGAGTGGACTTTGGGATTTGGAGAAAATCAGGTAGGTTTAGGGGGACATTTGGGGTGGATCTATGGCTTTTTGGGGTTTTCTCGTGTTTTCTGGGGTGATCCTATTCTTTTTTGTTGTGTTTGAGGTGTTTTGTGGTCTCCGTTAGGTTTTGTTGGGTTCTTGTTGGTCATCATGGTAAATGGGACTGAAATGTGGGATTTGGAGAAGATCAGGTGAGTTTAGGGTGGTTTAGTGGGGAAATTTATGTTTTTTGTTTTTTTTTTTTTTTCTTCTTATCCAATTCTTTTTTGGCGTGTTTTTGACATGTTTTGGGGTCTCCGTTGGGTTTTGTTGGGTTTTCCGTTGTCATCATGATGGAAAATGGTAAATTGGGGGTTTTGGAGAACATCAGTTAGGTTTAGTGTGGTTTTGGGGTGGATCTATGGTTTTGGGGGATTTTCTTCCAGTTTTGGGAGTGATCCCCTTCCTGTTTGGGGTGATTTTGACGTGTTTTGGGGTCTCCGTTTGGTTTTGTTGGGTTTTCCGTGGTCATCAGTGTGGAAAAGGGTAAATTATGGGTTTTGGAGAACATCAGGTAAGTGTAGGGTGGTTTTGGGGTGGATCTATGGTTTTTGGATTTTCTTGTGTTTTTTTGGGGGGAATCTTGTTGTTGTTTGGGTTGATTTTGACGTGTTTTGGGGTCTCCGTTGGGTTTCGTTGTGTTTTCCCTGGTCATCATGGTGGAAAAGTGTAAATTATGGGTTTTGGAGAACATCAGGTAGGTTAAGGGGGACTTTTGAGGTGGATTCATGGTATTTGGGGTTTTCTTCTGTTTTTTTTTTTTGGTGATCGTTTTCTTTTTTGGGGTGTTTTTGTCATGTTTTGTGGTCTCCGTTGGGTTTTAGTTGGCTTTTTATTGGTCATCATGTTGGAACAGTTTAAATTGTGGGTTTTGGAGAACATCCTGCAGGTTTAGGGGGACTTTTGGGGTGGATCTATGGCTTTTGATGTTTTCTTCTCTTTTTTTTGCAGTGATCCTGTTCTTTTTTGTGTTGTTTTTGACGTGTTTTGGGGTTTCCATTGCATTTCGTTTAGTTCCTGATGGGTTTTATGGTGGTTGGGAGTGGACTTTGGGATTTTGAGAATTCAGGTAGGTTTAGGGTGGTTTTGGGGTGTGTTGTCGATGGAAGGAAGACACAGACGCTCAATATGTGTGAACAATGAACTTCAACTTTAATGGATAGCTCAGTCGCCTTTTATCTAGTTCGAACATAATCAACTCATACATATTGCAAAAACTAAGCTCAGGATTGACTAACATTTCCCACTCTTTTCAGGTAGTTTCTCCTTCTTTTAGCTACCGTCCCGCCTTAGGGACTTTCCCAATCGCTCAAGGGCATCGTGTCCTTGAGCCTGATTGGCTCTCAGCCAGCTGTGTACATGCCAGATTCATGTGAGTTGAGTACGGTACTTTACTAGCCCATTGCCTCCTAACTGCCCAACATCCACATGTCCTATTTTACTTAACCATTCCTCCACAATTCCCCCGTTTTTATTTTGCACTACAAATACCTTCTCTGTGAGTTGCTCTAGTTTCTTAGTTAGGCAGTTAAAGATTATATGTGCAGCAACTATAATCAATATAATTATAAGTAGAAAGCGAAGTCCCTCTTTAACTAACAAAACCCATCCACCCATGGTTCCCAAAAACAGATTTAAGCCAATCTTCAAACCAACTATCTTGTACTACAATTTTTTGTGTATGATCCCTTAACCATTTCAACTGGTCGTGAATTGACTAACCATGGTCGGAAAGATAAAAGCAACACATTCCTTCTACATCTTCACACCCATGTCCCTGAGCCAGCAACAAGAAATCAATAGCGGCCCTATTTTGCAATACAGCATGTCTTAGACTCTCCATATCTTGTGACATTTCAGAAAGAACTTGTGTTGTTACATTCGATTGTTTAACAGCCCAACAAGCAAGCTTATTAATGTTAGTCAAAGCGTGTGCAGTTCCCACACCAGGCACCAAAGAAGCAAAGAATCTTTCTGTTGGACCCCACAATTCTACATCATCATTACAGTCAGAACCCAAAGTTTTTAGTTCTCGTTTAATTCTTCTGCTCCTTGTCGAGTTCTGCCACGAGTGTAAATCTGGAGTGAAAATTGTGAGTCGCCCTAGGTAACACGGTCCTCCAAAAGCATTGGCTGGTACTCCTTGCCATGCACGGTCTCCACAGATCAAAAACATGCCAGAGAGAAGCAGCACAGCCGCCGCTGCTTCCATGGTTACGTCAGACAGGCTGCAGGGTCCTGATGTCCATCCCTCTGCTCTGTGCCAACTCGCCACACGGTGAGCTCCAAGCGCAGCGCTGCTCGTGGTGGTGACTGAGGGGGGGGAGGCTCCCATTGCCCCGTAGCCCCCTGAGGCAGCGTTACCGTTCTCACTGAAGGCGGCAGTGGGCAATGCCCAGCTCCAGCACTTCCCGGCAATCCCAGTCGCTCTGTAGCGGCAGCAGCGACTCTCTGCTCAGCCTGATGTATAGCTAAAGCGCTAGTGACTGTTCTCCAAGGCTTCAATAATTTTTTAGCAGACTTAATATCATTAATAACATCAAACAATTTATCTCCAAATTTACGCCACTCTGTTTGTTCAAAAAACTGTATCAGGATTTGTAAAACAACCCTGCGCTACTGCATATGCTAATAAACCTGGTAATTCTTTTTTACAATCTATATCTAAAATGCTCCGCTTTTCTAAAAAGCATCTGAGCAAATTATATGCCACTTATCTTTCATACCTTTATATATACAGTTGCAGCCTTTGCAAAGACCTCAGCGGCGCTTTTCCGGCGGGACCCTTTATAGGCTCATCCCGAGTGTGGGAACTCCCTTCCACCTTCCGAGCTGCGGGTGCGGGGACTCCTGTCCCTTTCACCTTTCAGACGTCAACGACGCGTGACCGGCGGGATCCTCTCCCGGGTGCGGGGACTCCACGTCCCTTTCACCTTCCCGACGCGGGTGCGGGGATTCTTGGCCCTTCCACCTCCTGGGCTGCGTTGCAGGACCGGATCCTCCCTTATTCCGTCCAACACGTGGCCCAGGATCACTGCCGGCAGTGTCCAAATCCCGTTCAGACCGGTCCCTGTTCGGGCGCCAATTTGTTGTCGACGGAAGGAAGACACAGACGCTCAATATGAGTGAACAACGAACTTCAACTTTAATGGATAGCTCAGTCGCCTTTTATCTAGTTCGAACATAATCAACTCATACATATTGCAAAAACTAAGCTCAGGATTGGCTAACATTTCCCTCTCTTTTCAGGTAGTTTCTCCTTCTTTTAGCTACCGTCCCGCCTTAGGGACTTTCCCAATCGCTCAAGGGCATCGTGTCCTTGAGCCTGATTGGCTCTCAGCCAGCTGTGTACATGCCAGATTCATGTGAGTTGAGTACGGTACTTTACTAGCCCATTGCCTCCTAACTGCCCAACATCCACATGTCCTATTTTACTTAACCATTCCTCCACAGGGGTGCATCTATGGTATTTGTGGTTTTCTTCTGTTTTTTTTTTTTTTTTTTTTTGGGGGTGATCCTGTTATTTTTTGGGGTGTTCTTGAGGTGTTTTTTGGTCTCCGTTGGGTTTTGTTGGGTTCTTCTCGTCATCATGGTGAATGGGAGTGAAATGTGGGATTTGGAGAAGATCAGGTGAGTTTAGGGTGGTTTAGTGGGGAAATTCATGTTTTTTTTTTTTTTTTTTTCTTCTTATCCAGTTCTTTTTTGGGATGTTTTTGATGTGTTTTGGGGTCTCCGTTGGGTTTCGTTGGGTTTTCCGTGGTCATCATGGTGGAAAAGGGTAAATTGTGCGTTTTGGAGAACATCAGGTAGGTTGAGGGTGGTTTTGGGGTGGATCTATCGTTTTGGGGGTTTTCTTTCGTTTTTGGGGTGATCCTTTTCTTTTTGGGGGTGTTTTTGACATGTTTTGGGGTCTCCGTTGGGTTTTTTTGTGTTCTTGGTCATCATGGGGGAAAATGGTAAATTGTGGGTTTTGGAGAAAATCAGGTAGGTTTAGGGTGATTTTGGGGTCGATCTATCGTTTTGGGGGTTTTCTTTCGTATTTGGGGTGATCCTTTTCTTTTAGGGGGTGTTTTTGACATGTTTTGGGGTCTCCGTTGGTTTTTTTTGTGTTCTTGGTCATCATGGGGGAAAAGGGTAAATTGTGAATATTGGAGAACATCAGGTGAATTTAAGGATTTTTGGGGGGTGAATCTATGGTTTTGGGGGATTTCTTCTGTTTTTTTTTTAGGGTTTTCTTCTGTTTTTGGGTGGTCCCATTCTTTTTTGGGGTGTTTTGTTGGGTTTTCCGTTGTCATCGTGGTGGAAAAGGGTAAATTGCGGGTTATGGAGAACATCAGGTAGGTTTAGGTTGGTTTGGAGATGGATCTATGGTTCTGGGCGTTTTCTTTTGTTTTTTGGGGGTGATCGTGTTCTTTTTTGGGGTGTCTTTGACGTGTTTTGTGGTCTCCATTGGGTTTTGTTGCGTTTTCCGTTGTCATCATGGTGGAAAATGGTAAATTGTGGGTTTTGGAGAACTTCAGGTAGGTTTAGGGGGACTTCTGGGGTGGATTCATGGTATTTGAGTTTTTCTTCTGTTTTTTTTTGGGGTGATCCTGTTCTTTTCTGGGGTATTTTTGTCGTGTTTTAGAGTCTCTGTTGGGTTTTGTTGTGTTGTCGTTCGTCGTTAAGTTCAATGGGAGTGGATTGTGGGGTTTGGAGACGATCAGGTGAGTTTAGGGTGGTTTTGGGGGGAAATTCATGGTATTGGGGTTTTCTCTTCTGATCCAGTTTTTTTTTGGCATGTTTTTGATGTGTTTTTGGCTCTCCGTTGGGTTTTAGATGGGTTCTTGTTGGTCATCATGTTGGAAAATTGTAAATTGTGGGTTTTGGAGAACATCAGGTAGGTTTAGGGTGGTTTTGGGATGGATCTATGGTTTTGGGGTTTTCTTTTTTTTTTTTTTTTTTTTTTTTTGTGGTGATCGTGTTCTTTTTTGGGGTGTTTTTGACGTGTTTTGGGGTCTCCGCTGGGTTTTACTTGGCTTCTTATTGGTCATCATAGTGGAAAAGTGTAAATTGTGGGTTTTGGAGAACATCAGGCAGGTTAAGGGGGACTTTTGGGATGGATCTATGGCTTTGGGGTTTTCTTTCGTTTTTGGGTGTGATCCTGTTCTTGTTTGGGGTGTTCATGCCGTGTTTTGGGGTCTCCATTGTTTTTTTTGTGTTCCTAATTGGTTTTATGGTGGTCGGGAGTGGACTTTGGGATTTGGAGAACATCAGGTAGGTTTAGGGGGATATTTGGGGTGGATCTATGCCCTTTGGGATTTTCTTTTGTTTTTTGGGGTGATCCTGTTTATTTTTATGGTGTTTTTGACGTGTTTTGTGGTCTCCCTTGGGTTTTAGTTGGCTTCTTATTGGTCATCATGTTGGAATAGTTTAAATTGTGGGTTTTGGAGAACATCCTGCAGGTTTAGGGGGACATTTGGGATGGATCTATGGCTTTTGGGATTTTCTTGTGTTTTCTGGGGTGATCCTTTTGTTTTTTGGCGTGTGTTTGACGTGTTTTGTGGTTTCCGTTCGGTGTTGTTGGGTTCCTAATGGGTTTTATGGTGGTCGGGAGTGCACTTTGGGATTTGGAGAACATCAGGTAGGTTTAGGGGGACTTTTGGGGTGGATCTATGGCTTTTGGGATTATCTTCCAGGTTTGGGGTTGATCGCGTTCTTTTTTGGGGTGTTTTTGAAGTCTTTTGTGGTCTCCATTGGATTTCGTTGGGTTCTCGTTGGTCGTTAAGTTCAATGGGAGTGGATTGTGGGTTTTGGAGAAGATCAAGTTCTTTTAGGGTGGTTTTGGGGGAAAATTCATACTTTTTTTTTTTTTTTCTTCTGATCCAGTTCTTTTTTGGCGTGTTTTTGACGTGTTATGGGGTCTCTGACGGGTTTCGTTGGGTTTTTCTTTGTCATCGTGGTGGAAAAAGGTAAATAGTGGGTTTTGGAGAACTTCAGGTAGGTTTAGGGGGACTTTTGGGGCAGATTCATGGTTTTTGGGGTTTTCTTTTGTTTTTTTTTTGTCTGGTCCCGTTCTTTTTTGGGAAGTTTTTGAGGTGTTTGGGGTTGTCCGTTGGGTTTTGTTGGGTTCTCGGTCATCATGGTGGAAAAGGGTAAATTGTGGGTTTTGGTGAACATCAGGTGAGTTTAAGGAATTTGGGCGTGTGAATCTATGGTTTTGGGGGATTTCTTCTGTTTTTTTTTTTTTTTTTTTTTTTTTTAGGGTTTTCTTCTGTTTTTGGGGTGTTCTCGTTCTTTTTTGGGGTGTTTTGTTGGGTTTTCCGTTGTCATCGTGGTGGAAAAGGGTAAATTGCGGGTTATGGAGAACATCAGGTAGGTTTAGGGGGACCTTTGGGGTGGATCTATGGCTATGGGGTTTTCTTTCGTTTTTGGGGGTGATCCTGTTCTTTTTTGGGGTGTTTATGACGTGTTTTGGGGTCTCCGTTGGGTTTTAGTTGGCTTCTTATTGGTCATTATATTGGAATAGTTTACATTGTGGGTTTGGGAGAACATCAGGTATGTTTAGGGGGACCTTTGGGGTGGATCTATGGCTTTTGTGATTTTCTTGTGTTTTCTGGGGTGATCCTGTTCTTGTTTGGCGTGTTTTTGACGTGTTTTGTGGTCTCCCTTTGGTTTTAGTTGGCTTCTTATTGGTCTTCATGTTGGAATAGTTTAAATTGTGGGTTTTGGAGAACATCAGGTAGGTTTAGGGGGACTTTTGGGGTGGATCTATGGCTTTTGGGATTATCTTCCAGTTTTGGGGTTGATCGCGTTCTTGTTTGGGGTGTTTTTGAAGTGTTTTGTGGTCTCCATTGTATTTCGTTGGGTTCTTGTTGGTCGTTAAGTTTAGTTAAGTTGGTCGTTAAGTTGGGTTTTAGTTGCGTTCTTGTTGGTCATCATGTTGGAAAATTGTAAATTTTGGGTTTTGGAGAACATCAGGTAGGTTTAGGGTGGTTTTGGGGTGGATCTATGGTGTTGGGGTTTTCTTCTGTTTTTTTTTTTTTTTTTTTTTTTTTTTGTTTTTGTTTTTGTTTTTGTTGTTGTTTTTGTGATCCTGTTCATTTTGGGGGTGTTTTTGACGTGTTTTGGGGTCTCCGTTGGGTTTTACTTGGCTTCTTATTGGTCATCATTGTGGAAAAGTGTAAATTGTGGGTTTTGGAGAACATCAGGTAGGTTAAGGGGGACTTTTGGGGTGGATCTATGGCTTTGGGGTTTTCTTTCGTTTTTGGGGGTGATCCTGTTCTTGTTTGGGGTGTTTATGCTGTGTTTTGTGGACTCCGTTGGGTTTTAGTTGGCTTCTTATTGGTCATTATGTTGGAATAGTTTACAGTGTGGGTTTTGGAGAACATCAGGTAGGTTTAGGGAAACTTTTGGGGTGGATCTATGGCTTTTGTGGTTTTCCTTCGTTTTTGGGGTTGATCCTGTTCTTTTTTGGGGTGTTTTTGACGTGTTTTGGGGTCTCCGCTGGGTTTCGTTGGGTTTTCCTTTGTCATCATGGTGGAAAAGTGTAAATTGTGGGTTTTGGAGATCATCATGTAGGTTAAGGGGGACTTTTGGGGTGGATCTATGGCTTTTGGGATTATCTTCCAGGTTTGGGGTTGATCGCGTTCTTGTTTGGGGTGTTTTTGAAGTGTTTTGTGGTCTCCATTGGATTTCGTTGGGTTCTCGTTGGTCGTTAAGTTCAATGGGAGTGGATTGTGGGTTTTGGAGAAGATCAAGTGAGTTTAGGGTGGTTTGGGGGGAAATTCATGGTATTGGGGTTTTTTCTTCTGATCCAGTTCTTTTTTGGCGTGTTTTTGACGTGTTTTTGGGTCTCCGTTGGGTTTTAGTTGGGTTTTGTTCGTAATCATGTTGGAAAATGGAAAATTCTGGGTTTTGGAGAACACCTGGTAGGTTTAGGATGGTTTTGGGATGGATCTATGTTTTTTTGTTTTTTTGTTTTTTGTTTTTTTTCTGTTTTTTGGGGGGTTGATCCTGTTCTTTTTTGGGGTGTTTATGCTGTTTTTTGGTGTCTCCGTTGGGCTTTGTTGGGTTCCTAATGGGTTTTATGGTGGTTGGGAGTGGACTTTGGGTTTTGGAGAACATCAGTGTGGTGTTTTTACCGTGCTGGGCAGCTAAACCCCACAACCGCTCTCTCACTCCCCCTCCTTTAGATGAGGAGGGGGAGAAGTAAAGCAAAGAACAACTCACGGGTTGAGATAAGGATAATTATTTAAAGGGAAATAATTATAATAATTAAATAAAGACTACCATGAACTAAACAATTTAACTAAGGGGAAGTAAAAGGGAAAAGGGGAACAAGGGAGGAAAACAAACAAACAAAATAAATGAAAGCTATATGGAAGTGCAGAGGAAAGAAATTACTCTCTACTTCCCACAAATGAGCGATGATTGACCACGTCCTTGAAGCAAGGCCTCAACGCACGCAGCCGGTGTTCGAGAGGAGGACCGAGGTCTTCTCAACGAGAGCCCACCCCTCCCCTCTTCTTCCTGTTTCCTCCTTTTATTGCTGAGTGTGACACCACATGGTATGGAATATCCCTTTGATTGGTTTAGGTCAGCTGCCATAGTGATGTTTCTCTCCTCACTTTTTGCCCACCCCCTAGGAGGGTTAGAGAAAGGCCCAATGCTGTGCCACTGCTGCTCAGCAGTAGACACAACACTGGTGTGATAACACTGCTGTTCCAGCTACAAGTACAGAGTACGGCACTGTATGGGCTGCTGCCGGGAAAGTTAACATTCCAGCCAGACCCAGTACAATCAGGTAGGTTTAGGGTGGTTTTGGGGTGGATCTATGATTTTGGGGATTTTCTTTCGATTTTGGGCGTGATCCTATTCTTTTTGGGGGTGTTTGTGACGTGTTTTATGGTCTCCGTTGGGTTTTGTTGCGTTTTCCGTTGTCATCGTGGTGGAAAATGGTAAATTGCGATTTTTGGAGAACTTCAGGTAGGTTTAGGGGGACTTCTGGGGTGGATTCATGGTATTTGAGTTTTTCTTCTGTTTTTTGGGGTGATCCTGTTCTTTTCTGGGGTATTTTTGACGTGTTTTTGGGTCTCCGTTGGGTTTCGTTGTGTTGTCAGTCGTCGTTAAGTTCAATGGGAGTGGATTGTGGGTTTTGGAGACGATCAAGTGAGTTTAGGGTGGTTTGGGGGGAAATTCATGGTATTGGGTTTTTTTCTTCTGATCCTGTTCTTTTTTGGCGTGTTTTTGACGTGTTTTTGGGTCTCCGTTGGGTTTTAGTTGGGTTTTGTTCGTAATCATGTTGGAAAATGGAAAATTCTGGGTTTTGGAGAACACCTGGTAGGTTTAGGATGGTTTTGGGATGGATCTATGGTTTTGTTTTTTTTTTTTTTTTTTCTGTTTTTTTGGGGGGTTGATCCTGTTCTTTTTTGGGGTGTTTTTGACGTGTTTTGGGGTCTCCGCTGGGTTTCGTTGGGTTTTCCTTTGTCATCATGGTGGAAAAGTGTAAATTGTGGGTTTTGGAGATCATCATGTAGGTTAAGGGGGACTTTTGGGGTGGATCTATGGCTTTTGGGATTATCTTCCAGGTTTGGGGTTGATCGCGTTCTTGTTTGGGGTGTTTTTGAAGTGTTTTGTGGTCTCCATTGGATTTCGTTGGGTTCTCGTTGGTCGTTAAGTTCAATGGGAGTGGATTGTGGGTTTTGGAGAAGATCAAGTGAGTTTAGGGTGGTTTGGGGGGAAATTCATGGTATTGGGGTTTTTTCTTCTGATCCAGTTCTTTTTTGGCGTGTTTTTGACGTGTTTTTGGGTCTCCGTTGGGTTTTAGTTGGGTTTTGTTCGTAATCATGTTGGAAAATGGAAAATTCTGGGTTTTGGAGAACACCTGGTAGGTTTAGGATGGTTTTGGGATGGATCTATGTTTTTTTGTTTTTTTTTTTTTTTTTTTTTTTTCTGTTTTTTGGGGGGTTGATCCTGTTCTTTTTTGGGGTGTTTATGCTGTTTTTTGGTGTCTCCGTTGGGCTTTGTTGGGTTCCTAATGGGTTTTATGGTGGTTGGGAGTGGACTTTGGGTTTTGGAGAACATCAGTGTGGTGTTTTTACCGTGCTGGGCAGCTAAACCCCACAACCGCTCTCTCACTCCCCCTCCTTTAGATGAGGAGGGGGAGAAGTAAAGCAAAGAACAACTCACGGGTTGAGATAAGGATAATTATTTAAAGGGAAAAAATTATAATAATTAAATAAAGACTACCATGAACTAAACAATTTAACTAAGGGGAAGTAAAAGGGAAAAGGGGAACAAGGGAGGAAAACAAACAAACAAAATAAATGAAAGCTATATGGAAGTGCAGAGGAAAGAAATTACTCTCTACTTCCCACAAATGAGCGATGATTGACCACGTCCTTGAAGCAAGGCCTCAACGCACGCAGCCGGTGTTCGAGAGGAGGACCGAGGTCTTCTCAACGAGAGCCCAGCCCTCCCCTCTTCTTCCTGTTTCCTCCTTTTATTGCTGAGTGTGACACCACATGGTATGGAATATCCCTTTGATTGGTTTAGGTCAGCTGCCATAGTGATGTTTCTCTCCTCACTTTTTGCCCACCCCCTAGGAGGGTTAGAGAAAGGCCCAATGCTGTGCCACTGCTGCTCAGCAGTAGACACAACACTGGTGTGATAACACTGCTGTTCCAGCTACAAGTACAGAGTACGGCACTGTATGGGCTGCTGCCGGGAAAGTTAACATTCCAGCCAGACCCAGTACAATCAGGTAGGTTTAGGGTGGTTTTGGGGTGGATCTATGATTTTGGGGATTTTCTTTCGTTTTTGGGCGTGATCCTATTCTTTTTGGGGGTGTTTGTGACGTGTTTTATGGTCTCCGTTGGGTTTTGTTGCGTTTTCCATTGTCATCGTGGTGGAAAATGGTAAATTGCGATTTTTGGAGAACTTCAGGTAGGTTTAGGGGGACTTCTGGGGTGGATTCATGGTATTTGAGTTTTTCTTCTGTTTTTTGGGGTGATCCTGTTCTTTTCTGGGGTATTTTTGACGTGTTTTTGGGTCTCCGTTGGGTTTCGTTGTGTTGTCAGTCGTCGTTAAGTTCAATGGGAGTGGATTGTGGGTTTTGGAGACGATCAAGTGAGTTTAGGGTGGTTTGGGGGGAAATTCATGGTATTGGGTTTTTTTCTTCTGATCCTGTTCTTTTTTGGCGTGTTTTTGACGTGTTTTTGGGTCTCCGTTGGGTTTTAGTTGGGTTTTGTTCGTAATCATGTTGGAAAATGGAAAATTCTGGGTTTTGGAGAACACCTGGTAGGTTTAGGATGGTTTTGGGATGGATCTATGTTTTTTTTTTTTTTTTTTTTTTTTTTTTCTCTTTTTTGGGGGGTTGATCCTGTTCTTTTTTGGGGTGTTTTTGACGTGTTTTGGGGTCTCTGCTGGGTTTCGTTGGGTTTTCCTTTGTCATCATGGTGGAAAAGTGTAAATTGTGCGTTTTGGAGATCATCATGTAGGTTAAGGGGGACTTTTGGGGTGGATCTATGGCTTTTGGGATTATCTTCCAGGTTTGGGGTTGATCGCGTTCTTGTTTGGGGTGTTTTTGAAGTGTTTTGTGGTCTCCATTGGATTTCGTTGGGTTCTCGTTGGTCGTTAAGTTCAATGGGAGTGGATTGTGGGTTTTGGAGAAGATCAAGTGAGTTTAGGGTGGTTTGGGGGGAAATTCATGGTATTGGGGTTTTTTCTTCTGATCCAGTTCTTTTTTGGCGTGTTTTTGACGTGTTTTTGGGTCTCCGTTAGGTTTTAGTTGGGTTTTGTTCATAATCATGTTGGAAAATGGAAAATTCTGGGTTTTGGAGAACACCTGGTAGGTTTAGGATGGTTTTGGGATGGATCTATGGTTTTTTTTTTTTTTTTTTTTCTGTTTTTTGGGGGGTTGATCCTGTTCTTTTTTGGGGTGTTTATGCTGTTTTTTGGTGTCTCCGTTGGGCTTTGTTGGGTTCCTAATGGGTTTTATGGTGGTTGGGAGTGGACTTTGGGTTTTGGAGAACATCAGTGTGGTGTTTTTACCGTGCTGGGCAGCTAAACCCCACAACCGCTCTCTCACTCCCCCTCCTTTAGATGAGGAGGGGGAGAAGTAAAGCAAAGAACAACTCACGGGTTGAGATAAGGATAATTATTTAAAGGGAAAAAATTATAATAATTAAATAAAGACTACCATGAACTAAACAATTTAACTAAGGGGAAGTAAAAGGGAAAAGGGGAACAAGGGAGGAAAACAAACAAACAAAATAAATGAAAGCTATATGGAAGTGCAGAGGAAAGAAATTACTCTCTACTTCCCACAAATGAGCGATGATTGACCACGTCCTTGAAGCAAGGCCTCAACGCACGCAGCCGGTGTTCGAGAGGAGGACCGAGGTCTTCTCAACGAGAGCCCAGCCCTCCCCTCTTCTTCCTGTTTCCTCCTTTTATTGCTGAGTGTGACACCACATGGTATGGAATATCCCTTTGATTGGTTTAGGTCAGCTGCCATAGTGATGTTTCTCTCCTCACTTTTTGCCCACCCCCTAGGAGGGTTAGAGAAAGGCCCAATGCTGTGCCACTGCTGCTCAGCAGTAGACACAACACTGGTGTGATAACACTGCTGTTCCAGCTACAAGTACAGAGTACGGCACTGTATGGGCTGCTGCCGGGAAAGTTAACATTCCAGCCAGACCCAGTACAATCAGGTAGGTTTAGGGTGGTTTTGGGGTGGATCTATGATTTTGGGGATTTTCTTTCGTTTTTGGGCGTGATCCTATTCTTTTTGGGGGTGTTTGTGACGTGTTTTATGGTCTCCGTTGGGTTTTGTTGCGTTTTCCATTGTCATCGTGGTGGAAAATGGTAAATTGCGATTTTTGGAGAACTTCAGGTAGGTTTAGGGGGACTTCTGGGGTGGATTCATGGTATTTGAGTTTTTCTTCTGTTTTTTGGGGTGATCCTGTTCTTTTCTGGGGTATTTTTGACGTGTTTTTGGGTCTCCGTTGGGTTTCGTTGTGTTGTCAGTCGTCGTTAAGTTCAATGGGAGTGGATTGTGGGTTTTGGAGACGATCAAGTGAGTTTAGGGTGGTTTGGGGGGAAATTCATGGTATTGGGTTTTTTTCTTCTGATCCAGTTCTTTTTTGGCGTGTTTTTGACGTGTTTTTGGGTCTCCGTTGGGTTTTAGTTGGGTTTTGTTCGTAATCATGTTGGAAAATGGAAAATTCTGGGTTTTGGAGAACACCTGGTAGGTTTAGGATGGTTTTGGGATGGATCTATGGTTTTGTTTTTTTTTTTTTTTTTTTCTGTTTTTTTGGGGGGTTGATCCTGTTCTTTTTTGGGGTGTTTTTGACGTGTTTTGGGGTCTCCGCTGGGTTTCGTTGGGTTTTCCTTTGTCATCATGGTGGAAAAGTGTAAATTGTGCGTTTTGGAGATCATCATGTAGGTTAAGGGGGACTTTTGGGGTGGATCTATGGCTTTTGGGATTATCTTCCAGGTTTGGGGTTGATCGCGTTCTTGTTTGGGGTGTTTTTGAAGTGTTTTGTGGTCTCCATTGGATTTCGTTGGGTTCTCGTTGGTCGTTAAGTTCAATGGGAGTGGATTGTGGGTTTTGGAGAAGATCAAGTGAGTTTAGGGTGGTTTGGGGGGAAATTCATGGTATTGGGGTTTTTTCTTCTGATCCAGTTCTTTTTTGGCGTGTTTTTGACGTGTTTTTGGGTCTCCGTTGGGTTTTAGTTGGGTTTTGTTCATAATCATGTTGGAAAATGGAAAATTCTGGGTTTTGGAGAACACCTGGTAGGTTTAGGATGGTTTTGGGATGGATCTATGTTTTTTTTTTTTTTTTTTTTTTTTTCTGTTTTTTGGGGGGTTGATCCTGTTCTTTTTTGGGGTGTTTATGCTGTTTTTTGGTGTCTCCGTTGGGCTTTGTTGGGTTCCTAATGGGTTTTATGGTGGTTGGGAGTGGACTTTGGGTTTTGGAGAACATCAGTGTGGTGTTTTTACCGTGCTGGGCAGCTAAACCCCACAACCGCTCTCTCACTCCCCCTCCTTTAGATGAGGAGGGGGAGAAGTAAAGCAAAGAACAACTCACGGGTTGAGATAAGGATAATTATTTAAAGGGAAATAATTATAATAATTAAATAAAGACTACCATGAACTAAACAATTTAACTAAGGGGAAGTAAAAGGGAAAAGGGGAACAAGGGAGGAAAACAAACAAACAAAATAAATGAAAGCTATATGGAAGTGCAGAGGAAAGAAATTACTCTCTACTTCCCACAAATGAGCGATGATTGACCACGTCCTTGAAGCAAGGCCTCAACGCACGCAGCCGGTGTTCGAGAGGAGGACCGAGGTCTTCTCAACGAGAGCCCACCCCTCCCCTCTTCTTCCTGTTTCCTCCTTTTATTGCTGAGTGTGACACCACATGGTATGGAATATCCCTTTGATTGGTTTAGGTCAGCTGCCATAGTGATGTTTCTCTCCTCACTTTTTGCCCACCCCCTAGGAGGGTTAGAGAAAGGCCCAATGCTGTGCCACTGCTGCTCAGCAGTAGACACAACACTGGTGTGATAACACTGCTGTTCCAGCTACAAGTACAGAGTACGGCACTGTATGGGCTGCTGCCGGGAAAGTTAACATTCCAGCCAGACCCAGTACAATCAGGTAGGTTTAGGGTGGTTTTGGGGTGGATCTATGATTTTGGGGATTTTCTTTCGTTTTTGGGCGTGATCCTATTCTTTTTGGGGGTGTTTGTGACGTGTTTTATGGTCTCCGTTGGGTTTTGTTGCGTTTTCCGTTGTCATCGTGGTGGAAAATGGTAAATTGCGATTTTTGGAGAACTTCAGGTAGGTTTAGGGGGACTTCTGGGGTGGATTCATGGTATTTGAGTTTTTCTTCTGTTTTTTGGGGTGATCCTGTTCTTTTCTGGGGTATTTTTGACGTGTTTTTGGGTCTCCGTTGGGTTTCGTTGTGTTGTCAGTCGTCGTTAAGTTCAATGGGAGTGGATTGTGGGTTTTGGAGACGATCAAGTGAGTTTAGGGTGGTTTGGGGGGAAATTCATGGTATTGGGGTTTTTTCTTCTGATCCAGTTCTTTTTTGGCGTGTTTTTGACGTGTTTTTGGGTCTCCGTTGGGTTTTAGTTGGGTTTTGTTCGTAATCATGTTGGAAAATGGAAAATTCTGGGTTTTGGAGAACACCTGGTAGGTTTAGGATGGTTTTGGGATGGATCTATGGTTTTTTTTTTTTTTTTTTTTTTTCTGTTTTTTGGGGGGTTGATCCTGTTCTTTTTTGGGGTGTTTATGCTGTTTTTTGGTGTCTCCGTTGGGCTTTGTTGGGTTCCTAATGGGTTTTATGGTGGTTGGGAGTGGACTTTGGGTTTTGGAGAACATCAGTGTGGTGTTTTTACCGTGCTGGGCAGCTAAACCCCACAACCGCTCTCTCACTCCCCCTCCTTTAGATGAGGAGGGGGAGAAGTAAAGCAAAGAACAACTCACGGGTTGAGATAAGGATAATTATTTAAAGGGAAATAATTATAATAATTAAATAAAGACTACCATGAACTAAACAATTTAACTAAGGGGAAGTAAAAGGGAAAAGGGGAACAAGGGAGGAAAACAAACAAACAAAATAAATGAAAGCTATATGGAAGTGCAGAGGAAAGAAATTACTCTCTACTTCCCACAAATGAGCGATGATTGACCACGTCCTTGAAGCAAGGCCTCAACGCACGCAGCCGGTGTTCGAGAGGAGGACCGAGGTCTTCTCAACGAGAGCCCACCCCTCCCCTCTTCTTCCTGTTTCCTCCTTTTATTGCTGAGTGTGACACCACATGGTATGGAATATCCCTTTGATTGGTTTAGGTCAGCTGCCATAGTGATGTTTCTCTCCTCACTTTTTGCCCACCCCCTAGGAGGGTTAGAGAAAGGCCCAATGCTGTGCCACTGCTGCTCAGCAGTAGACACAACACTGGTGTGATAACACTGCTGTTCCAGCTACAAGTACAGAGTACGGCACTGTATGGGCTGCTGCCGGGAAAGTTAACATTCCAGCCAGACCCAGTACAATCAGGTAGGTTTAGGGTGGTTTTGGGGTGGATCTATGATTTTGGGGATTTTCTTTCGTTTTTGGGCGTGATCCTATTCTTTTTGGGGGTGTTTGTGACGTGTTTTATGGTCTCCGTTGGGTTTTGTTGCGTTTTCCGTTGTCATCGTGGTGGAAAATGGTAAATTGCGATTTTTGGAGAACTTCAGGTAGGTTTAGGGGGACTTCTGGGGTGGATTCATGGTATTTGAGTTTTTCTTCTGTTTTTTGGGGTGATCCTGTTCTTTTCTGGGGTATTTTTGACGTGTTTTTGGGTCTCCGTTGGGTTTCGTTGTGTTGTCAGTCGTCGTTAAGTTCAATGGGAGTGGATTGTGGGTTTTGGAGACGATCAAGTGAGTTTAGGGTGGTTTGGGGGGAAATTCATGGTATTGGGTTTTTTTCTTCTGATCCAGTTCTTTTTTGGCGTGTTTTTGACGTGTTTTTGGGTCTCCGTTGGGTTTTAGTTGGGTTTTGTTCGTAATCATGTTGGAAAATGGAAAATTCTGGGTTTTGGAGAACACCTGGTAGGTTTAGGATGGTTTTGGGATGGATCTATGGTTTTGTTTTTTTTTTTTTTTTTTTTCTGTTTTTTTGGGGGGTTGATCCTGTTCTTTTTTGGGGTGTTTTTGACGTGTTTTGGGGTCTCCGCTGGGTTTCGTTGGGTTTTCCTTTGTCATCATGGTGGAAAAGTGTAAATTGTGCGTTTTGGAGATCATCATGTAGGTTAAGGGGGACTTTTGGGGTGGATCTATGGCTTTTGGGATTATCTTCCAGGTTTGGGGTTGATCGCGTTCTTGTTTGGGGTGTTTTTGAAGTGTTTTGTGGTCTCCATTGGATTTCGTTGGGTTCTCGTTGGTCGTTAAGTTCAATGGGAGTGGATTGTGGGTTTTGGAGAAGATCAAGTGAGTTTAGGGTGGTTTGGGGGGAAATTCATGGTATTGGGGTTTTTTCTTCTGATCCAGTTCTTTTTTGGCGTGTTTTTGACGTGTTTTTGGGTCTCCGTTGGGTTTTAGTTGGGTTTTGTTCATAATCATGTTGGAAAATGGAAAATTCTGGGTTTTGGAGAACACCTGGTAGGTTTAGGATGGTTTTGGGATGGATCTATGTTTTTTTTTTTTTTTTTTTTTTTTTCTGTTTTTTGGGGGGTTGATCCTGTTCTTTTTTGGGGTGTTTATGCTGTTTTTTGGTGTCTCCGTTGGGCTTTGTTGGGTTCCTAATGGGTTTTATGGTGGTTGGGAGTGGACTTTGGGTTTTGGAGAACATCAGTGTGGTGTTTTTACCGTGCTGGGCAGCTAAACCCCACAACCGCTCTCTCACTCCCCCTCCTTTAGATGAGGAGGGGGAGAAGTAAAGCAAAGAACAACTCACGGGTTGAGATAAGGATAATTATTTAAAGGGAAATAATTATAATAATTAAATAAAGACTACCATGAACTAAACAATTTAACTAAGGGGAAGTAAAAGGGAAAAGGGGAACAAGGGAGGAAAACAAACAAACAAAATAAATGAAAGCTATATGGAAGTGCAGAGGAAAGAAATTACTCTCTACTTCCCACAAATGAGCGATGATTGACCACGTCCTTGAAGCAAGGCCTCAACGCACGCAGCCGGTGTTCGAGAGGAGGACCGAGGTCTTCTCAACGAGAGCCCACCCCTCCCCTCTTCTTCCTGTTTCCTCCTTTTATTGCTGAGTGTGACACCACATGGTATGGAATATCCCTTTGATTGGTTTAGGTCAGCTGCCATAGTGATGTTTCTCTCCTCACTTTTTGCCCACCCCCTAGGAGGGTTAGAGAAAGGCCCAATGCTGTGCCACTGCTGCTCAGCAGTAGACACAACACTGGTGTGATAACACTGCTGTTCCAGCTACAAGTACAGAGTACGGCACTGTATGGGCTGCTGCCGGGAAAGTTAACATTCCAGCCAGACCCAGTACAATCAGGTAGGTTTAGGGTGGTTTTGGGGTGGATCTATGATTTTGGGGATTTTCTTTCGTTTTTGGGCGTGATCCTATTCTTTTTGGGGGTGTTTGTGACGTGTTTTATGGTCTCCGTTGGGTTTTGTTGCGTTTTCCGTTGTCATCGTGGTGGAAAATGGTAAATTGCGATTTTTGGAGAACTTCAGGTAGGTTTAGGGGGACTTCTGGGGTGGATTCATGGTATTTGAGTTTTTCTTCTGTTTTTTGGGGTGATCCTGTTCTTTTCTGGGGTATTTTTGACGTGTTTTTGGGTCTCCGTTGGGTTTCGTTGTGTTGTCAGTCGTCGTTAAGTTCAATGGGAGTGGATTGTGGGTTTTGGAGAAGATCAAGTGAGTTTAGGGTGGTTTGGGGGGAAATTCATGGTATTGGGTTTTTTTCTTCTGATCCTGTTCTTTTTTGGCGTGTTTTTGACGTGTTTTTGGGTCTCCGTTGGGTTTTAGTTGGGTTTTGTTCGTAATCATGTTTGAAAATGGAAAATTCTGGGTTTTGGAGAACACCTGGTAGGTTTAGGATGGTTTTGGGATGGATCTATGGTTTTGTTTTTTTTTTTTTTTTTCTGTTTTTTTGGGGGGTTGATCCTGTTCTTTTTTGGGGTGTTTTTGACGTGTTTTGGGGTCTCCGCTGGGTTTCATTGGGTTTTCCTTTGTCATCATGGTGGAAAAGTGTAAATTGTGGGTTTTGGAGATCATCATGTAGGTTAAGGGGGACTTTTGGGGTGGATCTATGGCTTTTGGGATTATCTTCCAGGTTTGGGGTTGATCGCGTTCTTGTTTGGGGTGTTTTTGAAGTGTTTTGTGGTCTCCATTGGATTTCGTTGGGTTCTCGTTGGTCGTTAAGTTCAATGGGAGTGGATTGTGGGTTTTGGAGAAGATCAAGTGAGTTTAGGGTGGTTTGGGGGGAAATTCATGGTATTGGGGTTTTTTCTTCTGATCCAGTTCTTTTTTGGCGTGTTTTTGACGTGTTTTTGGGTCTCCGTTGGGTTTTAGTTGGGTTTTGTTCGTAATCATGTTGGAAAATGGAAAATTCTGGGTTTTGGAGAACACCTGGTAGGTTTAGGATGGTTTTGGGATGGATCTATGGTTTTGTTTTTTTTTTTTTTTTCTGTTTTTTGGGGGGTTGATCCTGTTCTTTTTTGGGGTGTTTATGCTGTTTTTTGGTGTCTCCGTTGGGCTTTGTTGGGTTCCTAATGGGTTTTATGGTGGTTGGGAGTGGACTTTGGGTTTTGGAGAACATCAGTGTGGTGTTTTTACCGTGCTGGGCAGCTAAACCCCACAACCGCTCTCTCACTCCCCCTCCTTTAGATGAGGAGGGGGAGAAGTAAAGCAAAGAACAACTCACGGGTTGAGATAAGGATAATTATTTAAAGGGAAATAATTATAATAATTAAATAAAGACTACCATGAACTAAACAATTTAACTAAGGGGAAGTAAAAGGGAAAAGGGGAACAAGGGAGGAAAACAAACAAACAAAATAAATGAAAGCTATATGGAAGTGCAGAGGAAAGAAATTACTCTCTACTTCCCACAAATGAGCGATGATTGACCACGTCCTTGAAGCAAGGCCTCAACGCACGCAGCCGGTGTTCGAGAGGAGGACCGAGGTCTTCTCAACGAGAGCCCAGCCCTCCCCTCTTCTTCCTGTTTCCTCCTTTTATTGCTGAGTGTGACACCACATGGTATGGAATATCCCTTTGATTGGTTTAGGTCAGCTGCCATAGTGATGTTTCTCTCCTCACTTTTTGCCCACCCCCTAGGAGGGTTAGAGAAAGGCCCAATGCTGTGCCACTGCTGCTCAGCAGTAGACACAACACTGGTGTGATAACACTGCTGTTCCAGCTACAAGTACAGAGTACGGCACTGTATGGGCTGCTGCCGGGAAAGTTAACATTCCAGCCAGACCCAGTACAATCAGGTAGGTTTAGGGTGGTTTTGGGGTGGATCTATGATTTTGGGGATTTTCTTTCGTTTTTGGGCGTGATCCTATTCTTTTTGGGGGTGTTTGTGACGTGTTTTATGGTCTCCGTTTGGTTTTGTTGCGTTTTCCGTTGTCATCGTGGTGGAAAATGGTAAATTGCGATTTTTGGAGAACTTCAGGTAGGTTTAGGGGGACTTCTGGGGTGGATTCATGGTATTTGAGTTTTTCTTCTGTTTTTTGGGGTGATCCTGTTCTTTTCTGGGGTATTTTTGACGTGTTTTTGGGTCTCCGTTGGGTTTCGTTGTGTTGTCAGTCGTCGTTAAGTTCAATGGGAGTGGATTGTGGGTTTTGGAGACGATCAAGTGAGTTTAGGGTGGTTTGGGGGGAAATTCATGGTATTGGGTTTTTTTCTTCTGATCCAGTTCTTTTTTGGCGTGTTTTTGACGTGTTTTTGGGTCTCCGTTGGGTTTTAGTTGGGTTTTGTTCGTAATCATGTTGGAAAATGGAAAATTCTGGGTTTTGGAGAACACCTGGTAGGTTTAGGATGGTTTTGGGATGGATCTATGGTTTTGTTTTTTTTTTTTTTTTTTTTCTGTTTTTTTGGGGGGTTGATCCTGTTCTTTTTTGGGGTGTTTTTGACGTGTTTTGGGGTCTCCGCTGGGTTTCGTTGGGTTTTCCTTTGTCATCATGGTGGAAAAGTGTAAATTGTGGGTTTTGGAGATCATCATGTAGGTTAAGGGGGACTTTTGGGGTGGATCTATGGCTTTTGGGATTATCTTCCAGGTTTGGGGTTGATCGCGTTCTTGTTTGGGGTGTTTTTGAAGTGTTTTGTGGTCTCCATTGGATTTCGTTGGGTTCTCGTTGGTCGTTAAGTTCAATGGGAGTGGATTGTGGGTTTTGGAGAAGATCAAGTGAGTTTAGGGTGGTTTGGGGGGAAATTCATGGTATTGGGGTTTTTTCTTCTGATCCAGTTCTTTTTTGGCGTGTTTTTGACGTGTTTTTGGGTCTCCGTTGGGTTTTAGTTGGGTTTTGTTCGTAATCATGTTGGAAAATGGAAAATTCTGGGTTTTGGAGAACACCTGGTAGGTTTAGGATGGTTTTGGGATGGATCTATGGTTTTGTTTTTTTTTTTTTTTTTTTTTTTCTGTTTTTTGGGGGGTTGATCCTGTTCTTTTTTGGGGTGTTTATGCTGTTTTTTGGTGTCTCCGTTGGGCTTTGTTGGGTTCCTAATGGGTTTTATGGTGGTTGGGAGTGGACTTTGGGTTTTGGAGAACATCAGTGTGGTGTTTTTACCGTGCTGGGCAGCTAAACCCCACAACCGCTCTCTCACTCCCCCTCCTTTAGATGAGGAGGGGGAGAAGTAAAGCAAAGAACAACTCACGGGTTGAGATAAGGATAATTATTTAAAGGGAAAAAATTATAATAATTAAATAAAGACTACCATGAACTAAACAATTTAACTAAGGGGAAGTAAAAGGGAAAAGGGGAACAAGGGAGGAAAACAAACAAACAAAATAAATGAAAGCTATATGGAAGTGCAGAGGAAAGAAATTACTCTCTACTTCCCACAAATGAGCGATGATTGACCACGTCCTTGAAGCAAGGCCTCAACGCACGCAGCCGGTGTTCGAGAGGAGGACCGAGGTCTTCTCAACGAGAGCCCACCCCTCCCCTCTTCTTCCTGTTTCCTCCTTTTATTGCTGAGTGTGACACCACATGGTATGGAATATCCCTTTGATTGGTTTAGGTCAGCTGCCATAGTGATGTTTCTCTCCTCACTTTTTGCCCACCCCCTAGGAGGGTTAGAGAAAGGCCCAATGCTGTGCCACTGCTGCTCAGCAGTAGACACAACACTGGTGTGATAACACTGCTGTTCCAGCTACAAGTACAGAGTACGGCACTGTATGGGCTGCTGCCGGGAAAGTTAACATTCCAGCCAGACCCAGTACAATCAGGTAGGTTTAGGGTGGTTTTGGGGTGGATCTATGATTTTGGGGATTTTCTTTCGTTTTTGGGCGTGATCCTATTCTTTTTGGGGGTGTTTGTGGCGTGTTTTATGGTCTCCGTTGGGTTTTGTTGCGTTTTCCATTGTCATCGTGGTGGAAAATGGTAAATTGCTATTTTTGGAGAACTTCAGGTAGGTTTAGGGGGACTTCTGGGGTGGATTCATGGTATTTGAGTTTTTCTTCTGTTTTTTGGGGTGATCCTGTTCTTTTCTGGGGTATTTTTGACGTGTTTTTGGGTCTCCGTTGGGTTTCGTTGTGTTGTCAGTCGTCGTTAAGTTCAATGGGAGTGGATTGTGGGTTTTGGAGACGATCAAGTGAGTTTAGGGTGGTTTGGGGGGAAATTCATGGTATTGGGTTTTTTTCTTCTGATCCTGTTCTTTTTTGGCGTGTTTTTGACGTGTTTTTGGGTCTCCGTTGGGTTTTAGTTGGGTTTTGTTCGTAATCATGTTGGAAAATGGAAAATTCTGGGTTTTGGAGAACACCTGGTAGGTTTAGGATGGTTTTGGGATGGATCTATGGTTTTTTTTTTTTTTTTTTTTCTGTTTTTTTTGGGGGGTTGATCCTGTTCTTTTTTGGGGTGTTTTTGACGTGTTTTGGGGTCTCTGCTGGGTTTCGTTGGGTTTTCCTTTGTCATCATGGTGGAAAAGTGTAAATTGTGGGTTTTGGAGATCATCATGTAGGTTAAGGGGGACTTTTGGGGTGGATCTATGGCTTTTGGGATTATCTTCCAGGTTTGGGGTTGATCGCGTTCTTGTTTGGGGTGTTTTTGAAGTGTTTTGTGGTCTCCATTGGATTTCGTTGGGTTCTCGTTGGTCGTTAAGTTCAATGGGAGTGGATTGTGGGTTTTGGAGAAGATCAAGTGAGTTTAGGGTGGTTTGGGGGGAAATTCATGGTATTGGGGTTTTTTCTTCTGATCCAGTGCTTTTTTGGCGTGTTTTTGACGTGTTTTTGGGTCTCCGTTAGGTTTTAGTTGGGTTTTGTTCGTAATCATGTTGGAAAATGGAAAATTCTGGGTTTTGGAGAACACCTGGTAGGTTTAGGATGGTTTTGGGATGGATCTATGGTTTTGTTTTTTTTTTTTTTTTCTGTTTTTTGGGGGGTTGATCCTGTTCTTTTTTGGGGTGTTTATGCTGTTTTTTGGTGTCTCCGTTGGGCTTTGTTGGGTTCCTAATGGGTTTTATGGTGGTTGGGAGTGGACTTTGGGTTTTGGAGAACATCAGTGTGGTGTTTTTACCGTGCTGGGCAGCTAAACCCCACAACCGCTCTCTCACTCCCCCTCCTTTAGATGAGGAGGGGGAGAAGTAAAGCAAAGAACAACTCACGGGTTGAGATAAGGATAATTATTTAAAGGGAAAAAATTATAATAATTAAATAAAGACTACCATGAACTAAACAATTTAACTAAGGGGAAGTAAAAGGGAAAAGGGGAACAAGGGAGGAAAACAAACAAACAAAATAAATGAAAGCTATATGGAAGTGCAGAGGAAAGAAATTACTCTCTACTTCCCACAAATGAGCGATGATTGACCACGTCCTTGAAGCAAGGCCTCAACGCACGCAGCCGGTGTTCGAGAGGAGGACCGAGGTCTTCTCAACGAGAGCCCACCCCTCCCCTCTTCTTCCTGTTTCCTCCTTTTATTGCTGAGTGTGACACCACATGGTATGGAATATCCCTTTGATTGGTTTAGGTCAGCTGCCATAGTGATGTTTCTCTCCTCACTTTTTGCCCACCCCCTAGGAGGGTTAGAGAAAGGCCCAATGCTGTGCCACTGCTGCTCAGCAGTAGACACAACACTGGTGTGATAACACTGCTGTTCCAGCTACAAGTACAGAGTACGGCACTGTATGGGCTGCTGCCGGGAAAGTTAACATTCCAGCCAGACCCAGTACAATCAGGTAGGTTTAGGGTGGTTTTGGGGTGGATCTATGATTTTGGGGATTTTCTTTCGTTTTTGGGCGTGATCCTATTCTTTTTGGGGGTGTTTGTGACGTGTTTTATGGTCTCCGTTGGGTTTTGTTGCGTTTTCCATTGTCATCGTGGTGGAAAATGGTAAATTGCGATTTTTGGAGAACTTCAGGTAGGTTTAGGGGGACTTCTGGGGTGGATTCATGGTATTTGAGTTTTTCTTCTGTTTTTTTGGGGTGATCCTATTCTTTTCTGGGGTATTTTTGACGTGTTTTTGGGTCTCCGTTGGGTTTCGTTGTGTTGTCAGTCGTCGTTAAGTTCAATGGGAGTGGATTGTGGGTTTTGGAGAAGATCAAGTGAGTTTAGGGTGGTTTGGGGAGAAATTCATGGTATTGGGTTATTTTCTTCTGATCCTGTTCTTTTTTGGCGTGTTTTTGACGTGTTTTTGGGTCTCCGTTGGGTTTTAGTTGGGTTTTGTTCGTAATCATGTTGGAAAATGGAAAATTCTGGGTTTTGGAGAACACCTGGTAGGTTTAGGATGGTTTTGGGATGGATCTATGGTTTTGTTTTTTTTTTTTTTCCTGTTTTTTTGGGGGGTTGATCCTGTTCTTTTTTGGGGTGTTTTTGACGTGTTTTGGGGTCTCCGCTGGGTTTCGTTGGGTTTTCCTTTGTCATCATGGTGGAAAAGTGTAAATTGTGGGTTTTGGAGATCATCATGTAGGTTAAGGGGGACTTTTGGGGTGGATCTATGGCTTTTGGGATTATCTTCCAGGTTTGGGGTTGATCGCGTTCTTGTTTGGGGTGTTTTTGAAGTGTTTTGTGGTCTCCATTGGATTTCGTTGGGTTCTCGTTGGTCGTTAAGTTCAATGGGAGTGGATTGTGGGTTTTGGAGAAGATCAAGTGAGTTTAGGGTGGTTTGGGGGGAAATTCATGGTATTGGGGTTTTTTCTTCTGATCCAGTTCTTTTTTGGCGTGTTTTTGACGTGTTTTTGGGTCTCCGTTAGGTTTTAGTTGGGTTTTGTTCGTAATCATGTTGGAAAATGGAAAATTCTGGGTTCTGGAGAACACCTGGTAGGTTTAGGATGGTTTTGGGATGGATCTATGGTTTTGTTTTTTTTGTTTTTTTTTTCTGTTTTTTGGGGGGTTGATCCTGTTCTTTTTTGGGGTGTTTATGCTGTTTTTTGGTGTCTCCGTTGGGCTTTGTTGGGTTCCTAATGGGTTTTATGGTGGTTGGGAGTGGACTTTGGGTTTTGGAGAACATCAGTGTGGTGTTTTTACCGTGCTGGGCAGCTAAACCCCACAACTGCTCTCTCACTCCCCCTCCTTTAGATGAGGAGGGGGAGAAGTAAAGCAAAGAACAACTCACGGGTTGAGATAAGGATAATTATTTAAAGGGAAATAATTATAATAATTAAATAAAGACTACCATGAACTAAACAATTTAACTAAGGGGAAGTAAAAGGGAAAAGGGGAACAAGGGAGGAAAACAAACAAACAAAATAAATGAAAGCTATATGGAAGTGCAGAGGAAAGAAATTACTCTCTACTTCCCACAAATGAGCGATGATTGACCACGTCCTTGAAGCAAGGCCTCAACGCACGCAGCCGGTGTTCGAGAGGAGGACCGAGGTCTTCTCAACGAGAGCCCACCCCTCCCCTCTTCTTCCTGTTTCCTCCTTTTATTGCTGAGTGTGACACCACATGGTATGGAATATCCCTTTGATTGGTTTAGGTCAGCTGCCATAGTGATGTTTCTCTCCTCACTTTTTGCCCACCCCCTAGGAGGGTTAGAGAAAGGCCCAATGCTGTGCCACTGCTGCTCAGCAGTAGACACAACACTGGTGTGATAACACTGCTGTTCCAGCTACAAGTACAGAGTACGGCACTGTATGGGCTGCTGCCGGGAAAGTTAACATTCCAGCCAGACCCAGTACAATCAGGTAGGTTTAGGGTGGTTTTGGGGTGGATCTATGATTTTGGGGATTTTCTTTCGTTTTTGGGCATGATCCTATTCTTTTTGGGGGTGTTTGTGACGTGTTTTATGGTCTCCGTTGGGTTTTGTTGCGTTTTCCATTGTCATCGTGGTGGAAAATGGTAAATTGCTATTTTTGGAGAACTTCAGGTAGGTTTAGGGGGACTTCTGGGGTGGATTCATGGTATTTGAGTTTTTCTTCTGTTTTTTGGGGTGATCCTGTTCTTTTCTGGGGTATTTTTGACGTGTTTTTGGGTCTCCGTTGGGTTTCGTTGTGTTGTCAGTCGTCGTTAAGTTCAATGGGAGTGGATTGTGGGTTTTGGAGACGATCAAGTGAGTTTAGGGTGGTTTGGGGGGAAATTCATGGTATTGGGGTTTTTTCTTCTGATCCTGTTCTTTTTTGGCGTGTTTTTGACGTGTTTTTGGGTCTCCGTTGGGTTTTAGTTGGGTTTTGTTCGTAATCATGTTGGAAAATGGAAAATTCTGGGTTTTGGAGAACACCTGGTAGGTTTAGGATGGTTTTGGGATGGATCTATGGTTTTTTTTTTTTTTTTTTTTTCTGTTTTTTTGGGGGGTTGATCCTGTTCTTTTTTGGGGTGTTTTTGACGTGTTTTGGGGTCTCTGCTGGGTTTCGTTGGGTTTTCCTTTGTCATCATGGTGGAAAAGTGTAAATTGTGGGTTTTGGAGATCATCATGTAGGTTAAGGGGGACTTTTGGGGTGGATCTATGGCTTTTGGGATTATCTTCCAGGTTTGGGGTTGATCGCGTTCTTGTTTGGGGTGTTTTTGAAGTGTTTTGTGGTCTCCATTGGATTTCGTTGGGTTCTCGTTGGTCGTTAAGTTCAATGGGAGTGGATTGTGGGTTTTGGAGAAGATCAAGTGAGTTTAGGGTGGTTTGGGGGGAAATTCATGGTATTGGGGTTTTTTCTTCTGATCCAGTGCTTTTTTGGCGTGTTTTTGACGTGTTTTTGGGTCTCCGTTAGGTTTTAGTTGGGTTTTGTTCGTAATCATGTTGGAAAATGGAAAATTCTGGGTTTTGGAGAACACCTGGTAGGTTTAGGATGGTTTTGGGATGGATCTATGGTTTTGTTTTTTTTTTTTTTTTCTGTTTTTTGGGGGGTTGATCCTGTTCTTTTTTGGGGTGTTTATGCTGTTTTTTGGTGTCTCCGTTGGGCTTTGTTGGGTTCCTAATGGGTTTTATGGTGGTTGGGAGTGGACTTTGGGTTTTGGAGAACATCAGTGTGGTGTTTTTACCGTGCTGGGCAGCTAAACCCCACAACCGCTCTCTCACTCCCCCTCCTTTAGATGAGGAGGGGGAGAAGTAAAGCAAAGAACAACTCACGGGTTGAGATAAGGATAATTATTTAAAGGGAAAAAATTATAATAATTAAATAAAGACTACCATGAACTAAACAATTTAACTAAGGGGAAGTAAAAGGGAAAAGGGGAACAAGGGAGGAAAACAAACAAACAAAATAAATGAAAGCTATATGGAAGTGCAGAGGAAAGAAATTACTCTCTACTTCCCACAAATGAGCGATGATTGACCACGTCCTTGAAGCAAGGCCTCAACGCACGCAGCCGGTGTTCGAGAGGAGGACCGAGGTCTTCTCAACGAGAGCCCACCCCTCCCCTCTTCTTCCTGTTTCCTCCTTTTATTGCTGAGTGTGACACCACATGGTATGGAATATCCCTTTGATTGGTTTAGGTCAGCTGCCATAGTGATGTTTCTCTCCTCACTTTTTGCCCACCCCCTAGGAGGGTTAGAGAAAGGCCCAATGCTGTGCCACTGCTGCTCAGCAGTAGACACAACACTGGTGTGATAACACTGCTGTTCCAGCTACAAGTACAGAGTACGGCACTGTATGGGCTGCTGCCGGGAAAGTTAACATTCCAGCCAGACCCAGTACAATCAGGTAGGTTTAGGGTGGTTTTGGGGTGGATCTATGATTTTGGGGATTTTCTTTCGTTTTTGGGCGTGATCCTATTCTTTTTGGGGGTGTTTGTGACGTGTTTTATGGTCTCCGTTGGGTTTTGTTGCGTTTTCCATTGTCATCGTGGTGGAAAATGGTAAATTGCGATTTTTGGAGAACTTCAGGTAGGTTTAGGGGGACTTCTGGGGTGGATTCATGGTATTTGAGTTTTTCTTCTGTTTTTTTGGGGTGATCCTATTCTTTTCTGGGGTATTTTTGACGTGTTTTTGGGTCTCCGTTGGGTTTCGTTGTGTTGTCAGTCGTCGTTAAGTTCAATGGGAGTGGATTGTGGGTTTTGGAGAAGATCAAGTGAGTTTAGGGTGGTTTGGGGAGAAATTCATGGTATTGGGTTATTTTCTTCTGATCCTGTTCTTTTTTGGCGTGTTTTTGACGTGTTTTTGGGTCTCCGTTGGGTTTTAGTTGGGTTTTGTTCGTAATCATGTTGGAAAATGGAAAATTCTGGGTTTTGGAGAACACCTGGTAGGTTTAGGATGGTTTTGGGATGGATCTATGGTTTTGTTTTTTTTTTTTTTTCCTGTTTTTTTGGGGGGTTGATCCTGTTCTTTTTTGGGGTGTTTTTGACGTGTTTTGGGGTCTCCGCTGGGTTTCGTTGGGTTTTCCTTTGTCATCATGGTGGAAAAGTGTAAATTGTGGGATTTGGAGATCATCATGTAGGTTAAGGGGGACTTTTGGGGTGGATCTATGGCTTTTGGGATTATCTTCCAGGTTTGGGGTTGATCGCGTTCTTGTTTGGGGTGTTTTTGAAGTGTTTTGTGGTCTCCATTGGATTTCGTTGGGTTCTCGTTGGTCGTTAAGTTCAATGGGAGTGGATTGTGGGTTTTGGAGAAGATCAAGTGAGTTTAGGGTGGTTTGGGGGGAAATTCATGGTATTGGGGTTTTTTCTTCTGATCCAGTTCTTTTTTGGCGTGTTTTTGACGTGTTTTTGGGTCTCCGTTAGGTTTTAGTTGGGTTTTGTTCGTAATCATGTTGGAAAATGGAAAATTCTGGGTTCTGGAGAACACCTGGTAGGTTTAGGATGGTTTTGGGATGGATCTATGGTTTTGTTTTTTTTGTTTTTTTTTTCTGTTTTTTGGGGGGTTGATCCTGTTCTTTTTTGGGGTGTTTATGCTGTTTTTTGGTGTCTCCGTTGGGCTTTGTTGGGTTCCTAATGGGTTTTATGGTGGTTGGGAGTGGACTTTGGGTTTTGGAGAACATCAGTGTGGTGTTTTTACCGTGCTGGGCAGCTAAACCCCACAACTGCTCTCTCACTCCCCCTCCTTTAGATGAGGAGGGGGAGAAGTAAAGCAAAGAACAACTCACGGGTTGAGATAAGGATAATTATTTAAAGGGAAATAATTATAATAATTAAATAAAGACTACCATGAACTAAACAATTTAACTAAGGGGAAGTAAAAGGGAAAAGGGGAACAAGGGAGGAAAACAAACAAACAAAATAAATGAAAGCTATATGGAAGTGCAGAGGAAAGAAATTACTCTCTACTTCCCACAAATGAGCGATGATTGACCACGTCCTTGAAGCAAGGCCTCAACGCACGCAGCCGGTGTTCGAGAGGAGGACCGAGGTCTTCTCAACGAGAGCCCACCCCTCCCCTCTTCTTCCTGTTTCCTCCTTTTATTGCTGAGTGTGACACCACATGGTATGGAATATCCCTTTGATTGGTTTAGGTCAGCTGCCATAGTGATGTTTCTCTCCTCACTTTTTGCCCACCCCCTAGGAGGGTTAGAGAAAGGCCCAATGCTGTGCCACTGCTGCTCAGCAGTAGACACAACACTGGTGTGATAACACTGCTGTTCCAGCTACAAGTACAGAGTACGGCACTGTATGGGCTGCTGCCGGGAAAGTTAACATTCCAGCCAGACCCAGTACAATCAGGTAGGTTTAGGGTGGTTTTGGGGTGGATCTATGATTTTGGGGATTTTCTTTCGTTTTTGGGCGTGATCCTATTCTTTTTGGGGGTGTTTGTGACGTGTTTTATGGTCTCCGTTGGGTTTTGTTGCGTTTTCCGTTGTCATCGTGGTGGAAAATGGTAAATTGCGATTTTTGGAGAACTTCAGGTAGGTTTAGGGGGACTTCTGGGGTGGATTCATGGTATTTGAGTTTTTCTTCTGTTTTTTGGGGTGATCCTGTTCTTTTCTGGGGTATTTTTGACGTGTTTTTGGGTCTCCGTTGGGTTTCGTTGTGTTGTCAGTCGTCGTTAAGTTCAATGGGAGTGGATTGTGGGTTTTGGAGACGATCAAGTGAGTTTAGGGTGGTTTGGGGGGAAATTCATGGTATTGGGTTTTTTTCTTCTGATCCTGTTCTTTTTTGGCGTGTTTTTGACGTGTTTTTGGGTCTCCGTTGGGTTTTAGTTGGGTTTTGTTCGTAATCATGTTGGAAAATGGAAAATTCTGGGTTTTGGAGAACACCTGGTAGGTTTAGGATGGTTTTGGGATGGATCTATGTTTTTTTTTTTTTTTTTTTTTTTTTTTCTGTTTTTTTGGGGGGTTGATCCTGTTCTTTTTTGGGGTGTTTTTGACGTGTTTTGGGGTCTCCGCTGGGTTTCATTGGGTTTTCCTTTGTCATCATGGTGGAAAAGTGTAAATTGTGGGTTTTGGAGATCATCATGTGGGTTAAGGGGGACTTTTGGGGTGGATCTATGGCTTTTGGGATTATCTTCCAGGTTTGGGGTTGATCGCGTTCTTGTTTGGGGTGTTTTTGAAGTGTTTTGTGGTCTCCATTGGATTTCGTTGGGTTCTCGTTGGTCGTTAAGTTCAATGGGAGTGGATTGTGGGTTTTGGAGAAGATCAAGTGAGTTTAGGGTGGTTTGGGGGGAAATTCATGGTATTGGGGTTTTTTCTTCTGATCCAGTCCTTTTTTGGCGTGTTTTTGACGTGTTTTTGGGTCTCCGTTGGGTTTTAGTTGGGTTTTGTTCGTAATCATGTTGGAAAATGGAAAATTCTGGGTTTTGGAGAACACCTGGTAGGTTTAGGATGGTTTTGGGATGGATCTATGGTTTTTTTTTTTTTTTTTTTTTTTTTTTTGTTTTTTGGGGGGTTGATCCTGTTCTTTTTTGGGGTGTTTATGCTGTTTTTTGGTGTCTCCGTTGGGCTTTGTTGGGTTCCTAATGGGTTTTATGGTGGTTGGGAGTGGACTTTGGGTTTTGGAGAACATCAGTGTGGTGTTTTTACCGTGCTGGGCAGCTAAACCCCACAACCGCTCTCTCACTCCCCCTCCTTTAGATGAGGAGGGGGAGAAGTAAAGCAAAGAACAACTCACGGGTTGAGATAAGGATAATTATTTAAAGGGAAATAATTATAATAATTAAATAAAGACTACCATGAACTAAACAATTTAACTAAGGGGAAGTAAAAGGGAAAAGGGGAACAAGGGAGGAAAACAAACAAACAAAATAAATGAAAGCTATATGGAAGTGCAGAGGAAAGAAATTACTCTCTACTTCCCACAAATGAGCGATGATTGACCACGTCCTTGAAGCAAGGCCTCAACGCACGCAGCCGGTGTTCGAGAGGAGGACCGAGGTCTTCTCAACGAGAGCCCAGCCCTCCCCTCTTCTTCCTGTTTCCACCTTTTATTGCTGAGTGTGACACCACATGGTATGGAATATCCCTTTGATTGGTTTAGGTCAGCTGCCATAGTGATGTTTCTCTCCTCACTTTTTGCCCACCCCCTAGGAGGGTTAGAGAAAGGCCCAATGCTGTGCCACTGCTGCTCAGCAGTAGACACAACACTGGTGTGATAACACTGCTGTTCCAGCTACAAGTACAGAGTACGGCACTGTATGGGCTGCTGCCGGGAAAGTTAACATTCCAGCCAGACCCAGTACAATCAGGTAGGTTTAGGGTGGTTTTGGGGTGGATCTATGATTTTGGGGATTTTCTTTCGTTTTTGGGCGTGATCCTATTCTTTTTGGGGGTGTTTGTGACGTGTTTTATGGTCTCCGTTGGGTTTTGTTGCGTTTTCCGTTGTCATCGTGGTGGAAAATGGTAAATTGCGATTTTTGGAGAACTTCAGGTAGTTTTAGGGGGACTTCTGGGGTGGATTCATGGTATTTGAGTTTTTCTTCTGTTTTTTGGGGTGATCCAGTTCTTTCCTGGGGTATTTTTGACGTGTTTTTGGGTCTCCGTTGGGTTTCGTTGTGTTGTCAGTCGTCGTTAAGTTCAATGGGAGTGGATTGTGGGTTTTGGAGACGATCAGGTGAGTTTAGGGTGGTTTTGGGGAGAAATTCATGGTATTGGGGTTTTTTCTTCTGATCCAGTTTATTTTTTGGCGTGTTTTAGATGTGTTTTTGGGTCTCCGTTGGGTTTTGTTTGTAATCATGTTTGAAAATGGAAAATTCTGGGTTTTGGAGAACACCTGGTAGGTTTAGGATGGTTTTGGGATGGATCTATGGTTTTGTTTTTTTTTTTTTTCTGTTTTTTTGGAGGGTTGATCCTGTTCCTTTTTGGGGTGTTTTGACGTGTTTTGGGGTCTGCGCTGGGTTTTACTTGGCTTCTTATTGGTCATCATGGTGGAAAAGTGTAAATTGTGGGTTTTGGAGAACATCATGTAGGTTAAGGGGGACTTTTGGGGTGGATCTATGGCTTTGGGGTTTTCTTTAGTTTTTGGGGGTGATCCTGTTCTTTTTTGGGGTGTTTATGACGTGTTTTGGGGTCTCCGTTGGGTTTTAGTTGGCTTCTTATTGGTCATTATGTTGGAATAGTTTACATTGTGGGTTTTGGAGAACATCAGGTAGGTTTAGGGGGAACTTTGGGGTGGATCTATGGCTTTTGGGATTTTCTTGTGTTTTCTGGGGTGATCCTGTTCTTTTCTGGCGTGTTTTTGACATGTTTTGTGGTCTCCATTGGGTTTTAGTTGGCTTCTTATTGGTCTTCATGTTGGAATAGTTTACATTGTGGGTTTTGGAGAACATCAGGTAGGTTTAGGGGGACTTTTGGGGTGGATCTATGGCTTTTGGGATTATCTTCCAGGTTTGGGGTTGATCGCGTTCTTGTTTGGGGTGTTTTTGAAGTGTTTTGTGGTCTCCATTGGATTTCGTTGGGTTCTCGTTGGTCGTTAACCCCCTAACCCCCTAACCCCCTAACCCTAACCCTAACCCTAACCGTAACCCTAACCCTAACCGTAACGGAACCCTAATCCTAAAACTAACAAAACCCTAACCCTAACCCTAAACGTAACCCTAACCTTAAGCCTATCCCTAACAGGATCCTAACCCAAACCCTATCCCTAACCCTAACCCCAACACTTACCAAACCCTAACCCTAACCGTAACCAAAACCGAACCCTAATATTAATCCTAACCCTAAGCCTAACCCTAACCCTAACCCTAACGCTAACCCTAATGGAAAACCTAACCCTAACCCTAACCCTAACCCTAAGAGACCCCTAACCATAACCCTAACCCTAACCTAAACCTAAACCAAAATATATCCATAACCCTAACTCTACCCGTAACCGTAACCCTAACCCTAACACTACCCCTAAAGTTAACCCTAACCCTAACGGAACCATAAGTCTAAACCTAACCCAAACCTAACCTAATCCTAAACCTCACCCTAACCTCAATCTAAACCTAACCCAAATCCTAAACCTAAACCTAACCCCAACCCTAACCCTAAACCTATCCCTAACTCTAACCATAACCTTGACCCTAACCATTACGATAAACATAACCCTAACTCTAACCCTAACCCTAACCTTAACCTAACCCTGACACTGAACATAAACCAACCCTAACATTAACCCTAACCGTAACCCCAACTTTAAACCGAACCTAACCCTAACCTAACCCAAACCCTAACCCTAAACCTAACCCTAACCCTAACCCTAACCCTAACCCTAACCCTAACCCTAACCCTAACCCTAACCCTAACCCTAACCCTAACCCTAACCCTAACCCTAACCCTAACCCTAACCCTAACCCTAACCCTAACCCTAACCAAATCCTAACCCTAAACCTAACCGAAACCCTAACCCTAACCCTAGCCCTAACCCTAACCCTAACCCTAAAAGAACCCTAACATAACCCTAACCCTACCCTAACAATAACACTAACCCTTAAGATAAACCTAACCCTAACCCTAACTCTAACCCTAACCCTAACTTTAACCGTAACCTAACCCTATCCCTAAACATAACTTAAACCTAACCCTAATCCTTACCCTAATCCTAACACTAAATTTAACCTAACCTAACCCTATCCCTAAACATAACCTAAACCTAACGCTAATCCTAACCCTAACCCTAACCTTAACCCTAACCCTAACAGAACCCTAACCCTAACCCTAACCCTAAACCTAACCCTAAACGTAATCCTAACCCTTACACTAACGCGAACCCTAACCCTAACCCTAACCCTAACAGAACCTTAACCGTAACCCTAAACCTAACCCTAACCGAACACTAATCCTAAACCTAAACATTCCCCTAACCCTAACCGTAACCCTAACCCTAACCCTAACCCTAACAGAACCTTAACCGTAACCCTAACCCTAACCCTAACCGAACACTAACCCTAAACCTAAACGTACCCCTAACCCTAACCCATACCCTAACCTAACCCTAACCATAACCCTAACCGAACCCTAACCCTAATCCTTACCCTAACCATAACCCTAAATCTAACCTAACCTAACCCTATCCCTAACCATAACCTAAACCTAACCCTAATCTTAACCCTAACCCGAAACCTAAAGGAACCCTAACCCTAAACCTAACCCTAACCCTTACGATAACCCTAACCCTAAACCTAACACTAACCCTAACCATACCCTAACTCTAACCCTGAACATAACACAACCCTAACCCTAACCTAACCCTTACCCTGAACTTAACCCTAACCCTATCCCTAACCTAACACTAACCCTAAACCTAACCCTACCCGTAACCGTAACCCTGACGATAACCCTACCCTAACCCTAACCCTAACACTAACCCTAACCCCACCAGAAACCTAATCGTAAACCTAACCCTAACCCTAACGCTAACCCTAACCGTAACGGAACCCTAATCCTAACCCTAACAAAACCCTAACACTAACCCTAACCGTAACCGTAACCCTAACCTAAGCCTATCCCTAACAGAATCCTAACCCAAACCCTAACCCTAACCCTAACCCTAACCCTAACCCTAAGCCTAACCCTAAACCTAACCCTAACCCTAAGAGAACCCTAACCATAACACTAAGCCTAACCCTAATCTAACCCTAATCCTAAACCTATCCGTAACCCTAACACTACCCCTAATCATAACCCTAACCCTACCCCTAACGTTAACCTTAACCCTAACCCTAATGGAACCATAAGCCTAAACCTAACACAAACTGTAACAAAACCCTCACCTTAACCCTAATTCTAAAGCTAAACCTAACCACAACCCTAACCCTAACGCTAACCGTACCGCAAACCCTATCCCTAACCCTAACCCTAAACCTAACCCTAACCCTAACCCAGACCCTGACCCTAACCCTAAACAGTACGATAACCCTAACCCTAACCCTAACCCTAAACCTAACCCTAACCTTACCCTAACCCTGAACATAACCCAACCCTAACCCTCACCCTTACGATAACCCTAACCCTAACCTAACACTAACCCTAACCCCACGAGAAACCTAATCGTAAACCTAACCCTAACCCTAATCCTAACCGTAACCCTAACCCATACCCTAACCTAACCCTAACCATAACCCTAACCGAAACCTAACCCTAACCGTAACCCTAACCCTAACCCTAACGCTAACGCTAAGCCTAACCCTATCTCTACCCCTAACCCTAACTCTAACCCTAACCCTAACCTTACCCTAAACCTGAACATAACCCTACCCTAACCCGAACCCTAACCGTAACCCTAACCTTAAGCCTAACCCTAACATAATCCTAACCCAAACCCTAACCCTAACTCTAACCCTAACCCTTACCCTAACCCTAACCGTAACAGAAACCGAACCCTAACCCTAACCCTAACCCTAACCCTAACCCTAACCCTAATCCTAACCCTAAACCTAACCCTAAACCCAACCCTAACCGTAACCCTAACCCTAATGGAAAACCAAACCCTAACCCTAACCCTAACCCTAACCCTAAGAGAACCCTAACAATAACCCTAACCCTAACCCAAACCCTGACCCTGACCCTAACCCTAAACAGTACGATAACCCTAACCTAAACCTAAACCTAACCCTAACCCTAACCTTACCCTAACCCTGAACATAACCCAACCCTAACCCTAACCGTAACCCTAACTTTAAACTTAACCTAACCCTAACCCTAACCCTAACGATAACCCTACCCTTACCCTAACCTTAACTCTTACGATAACCCTAACCCTAACCTAACACTAACCCTAACCCCACGAGAAACCTAATCGTAAACCTAACCCTAACCGTAACCCTAACCCTAACCGTAACCCTAACCCATACCCTAACCTAACCCTAACCATAACCCTAACAGAACCCTAACCCAAACCATAACCCTAACCCTACCCCTAACATTAACCTTAACCCTAACCCTAACGGAACCATAATCCTAAACCTAACACAAACTGTAACAAAACCCTCACCTTAACCCTAATTCTAAAGCTAAACCTAATCACAACCCTAACCCTAACGATAATCCTAAACTTAACCCTAACCCTAAGCCTAACCCTAACCCTAAACCTAACCCTAAAACTAACCCTAACCCAGACCCTGAACCTAACCCTAAACATTACAATAACCCTAACCTAAACCTAAACCTAACCCTAACCCTAACCTTACCCTAACCCTGAACATAACGCAACCCTAACCCTAACCGTAACCCTAACTTTAAACTTAACCTAACCCTAACCCAAAATGAAACACTAACACTAATCCTAACCCTAACCATAACCCTACCCTAACCCTAACCCTAACCCTAACCCTAACCCTAACCCTAACCTAACCCTAAACCTAACCCTAACCCTAACCCTAACCCTAGCCCTAACCCTAACCCTAACCCTAACCCTAACCCTAACACTAACCTAACCCTAACCCTGAACATAACCCTACCCTAACCCTAACCGTAACCCTAACCTTAAGCCTATCCCTAGCAGAATCCTAACCCAAACCTTAACCCTAACCCTAACCCTAACCCTAACCAATACCTAACCCTAATCCTAACCGTAACCAAAACCGAATCATAACCCTAACCCTAACCCTAAACCTAACACTAATGGAAAACCTAACCCTAACCCAAACCCTAACCCTAAGAGAACCCTAACCATAAGCCTAACCCTAACCCTAACCTAACCCTAAACCTAACACTAACCCGAACCGTAACCCTAACCCTAACCCTAAACCTAACAGAACCTTAACCCTAAGCCTACAACGAACCCTAACCCTAACCCTAACCCTAAACCTAACCCTAACCCGAATCCTAACCCTAACCTTAATCCTAACCCTAACATAAATCTATCCCTAACCCTAACCCTAACCCTAAACCTAACAGAACATAAACCCTAACCCTAAACCTAACCCTAACCGTAACCCTAACCCTAACCGTAACCCTAACCCTAACCCTAACCCTAACCCTAACCCTAACCCTAACCCTAAGGCTAACCCTAACCCTAACCCTAACCCTAAACCTAATCTTAACGCTAACCCTAACCCTAACCCCACCAGAAACCTAACCGTAACCCTAACCCTAAACCTAACCGTAACCGTAACCCTAACGGAACCCTAAACCTAAACCTGACCCAAATCCTACACAAAACCCTAACCCTAACACTAACCCTAAACCTAACCCTAATCGTAACCCTAATCCTAAAACTATCCCTAACTTTAACCCTATCCTAACCCTAAACCAAACCCTAACCCTAAACCTATCCCTAACCCTAACCAGAATACGAATCCTAACCCTAACCCGACACCTAACTCTAACCCTAACCCTAACCCGAACTCTACTCCTAACCCTAACCCTAACCCTAAACATAACCTAACCCTAAACCTGAACATAACCCAAACCTAACCCTAACCCTAACCGTAACCCTAACTTTAACCCTAACCTAAACATAACCCTAACCCTAACCCTAACCGTAACCCTAACCCGAACCAAACTCTTACCCTAACCAGATTCCTTACAGAACCCTAACCATAAACCTACCTCTAAACATAACCCTTACCCTAACCCTAACCCTAACACTAACCCTAACCCGAACGCTAACCCTACCCCTAGCCATAACCCTAACCCTAACCCTAACCCTAAACCTAACCCTAACCCAAACCATAACCCTAACCCTAACCCAAACCTAACCCTAACCCTAACCGTAACCCTAGCCCTAACCTTAACCCTAACCCTTACAGAAACGTAATCATAACACAAACCCTAACCCTACCCTAACATAAGTCTATCCCTAACCATAACCCTAACCCCAATCCTAACCCTAACCCTAACCCTAACCCTAACCCTAACCCGAACCCGAACGCGAGCCCGAATCCGAACCCGAACCCTACCAGAAACTTAACCCTAACCATAACCCTAACCCTAACCTAACACGAACCCTAACCCTAACCCTAACCCTAACTTTAACCCTAACCTAATCCTAAACCTAACCTGAACGCTAAACTTGTCCCTAAACCTAACTAGAACACGAACATTAACCCTAACCCTATCCCTAATAGAACCCTAACCGTAACCCTACCCCTAAACATAACCCTAACCCTAACCCGAATACTAAGCCTTGCCCTAACCCTAACCCTTACGATAAACCTAACCGTAACCCTAAACCTAACCCTAACCCTTACCTAACCCTAACCCTGAACATAAGACGACCCTAACCCTAACCCTAAACGTAACCCTAACTTTAACCATAACCTAACCCTAAAACTACCCCTAACCTAACCCTAACCCTAACCCTAACCCTAACAATAACCATAACCTTAACCATAACCATAAAGGTAACCTAACCCTAACCCTAATCCTGAACCTTAACCTAAACATAACGCTAACCCTAACCGAAACCTAACCCTAAACATAACCCTAACCCTAACATAACCCTAACCCTAACCCTAAACATAACCCTAACCCTAAACCTAAACCTAACTTTAAATCTAAACCTAATGCTAAACCACACCCTAACCCTAACCCTAACCCGAAACATTAACTAACCCTAACCCTAATCCTAACCCTTACCCTTACCCTAACCCTAACCCTAACCCTAACCCTAACCATAAACCTAACCCTAAACCTAACCCTAACCCTAGCCCTAACCCTAACCCTAACATAACCCTAACACTAACCCTAACCCTAGCCCTAACCCTAACCCTAACCCTAAACCTAAACCTTACAGAACCATAACCCTAAGCGTAACACTAACCGTAACCCTAACCCTAAACCTAAGAGAACCTTAACCCTAATCTAAACCCTAACCCTAAACCTAACCCTAACCCCAACCCTATCCCTAACCCTAATCCTAACCCTAACATAAATCTATCCCTAACCCTAACCCTAACCCTAATCCTAACCGTATACCTAACCCTAACTCTAACACTAACCTAACCGTATCCCTAAACATAACCGAAGCCTAAACATAATCCTAACCCTAACCCTAACCCTAACATAACCCTAACCATAACCCTAACCCTAACCCTATCCCTAACCCTATCCATAACCCTACAATAAATCTAACTGTAAGAGAACCCTAAGCATAACCCTAACCCTAACCTAAACCTATACCTACACCTATCCGTAACCCTAACTCAACTCCTAACCCTAACCCTAAACCTAACCCAAACCCTAACCCTAACCCTAACCCTAACCCTAACCCTAACCCTAACCCTAACCCTAACCCTAACCCTAACCCTAACCCTAACCCTAACCCTAACCCTAACCCTAACAGAACATAAACCCTAACCCTAACCCTAACCCTAACCCTAAACGTAAACGTAACCCTAAACCTAACCATAACAGTCACCGTAACCTTAGACCTAAACGTACTCTAACCCTAACCAGATCCCTAACAGAACCCTAACCCTAAACCTACCCCTAACCATAACCCTAAGACTAACCCTTAATACTAAACCTTACCCTACACCTAACCCTTACGATACTCCTAACCCTAACCCTAACCCTAACCCTAACCCTAACCTTAACCATAACCCTTACCTAAACCCAACCCTGAACATAACCCAAACCTAACATTTACCCTAACCCTAACTTTAACCCTAACCTAACCCTAACCCTAACCGTAACCCTAACTTTAACCCTAACCTAACCCTAACCCTAACCCAAACCATAACCCTAACCCTAACCATAACCCTAACACTAACACTAACCCTAAAATAACCCTAACCCTAAATGTAACCCTAGCCCTAACGTTAACCCTAACCCTAACAGAACCCTAATCTTAACCCTAACCCTAACCTAACCCTAACATAATTCTATCCCTAACCCTAACCCAAACCCTAACCCTAAACCTAACCCTAACTTTAACCCTAACCTAACCTTATCCCTAAACATAACCTAACCCTAACCCTAATCCTAACCCTAATCCTAAAGCTAACCCTAACCCTAACCTAACCCTAACCCTAACCTTAACCCTGCCAGAACCCTAACCCTTACCATAACATAACCCTAACCCACAACCTAAACCTAACCCTATCCCTAACCCTAACCCTAACCATAAACCTAACCCTAACCCTAACGCTGAACCTAACCTAAGCCTAACCCTGAACATAACCCAACCCTAACCCTAACTCTAACCCTAACAGAACATTAACCCTAACCCTAACCCTACACTAACCCTAACACTAATAGAAAACTAACCCTAACCCTAACCGTAACCCTAACCTTAACCCTAACCCTAACCCTAACCCTAACAGAACATAAACCCTAACCCTTACCCCAACCCTATCTTTAACCCTAATCTAACCCTAACCGTAACCGTAACCGTAACCGTAACCGTAACCGTAACCCTAACCCTAACCCTAACCCTAACCTTAACCGAAACCTAACCCAAACCCTAACCATAACCAAAACCGAACGCTAACCCTACCCCTAGCCATAACGCTAACCCTAATCCTAACCCTAACCGTAAACCTAACCCTAACCCTAACACTAACCCTAACCCTAACCCTAACCATAACCCTAACCCCAATACAAACCTAATCGTAACCCTAACCCTAACCCTAACACTAACCCTAACCCTAACCCTAACCCTAACGCTAAACCTAACCTAACCCTAACCCTGAACATAACCCAACGCTAACCCTAACCCTAAACGTAACCCTAAGATTTACCCTAACCTAAACCTAACCCTAACCCTAACCCTAACCCTAACCCTAACCTCTTACCCTAACCCTAACCGTAACAGAACCCTAACCATAACCATTACATTAAAACTAACCTAACCGTAACCCTAATATTGACCCTAAATTTAACCCTAATCTAACCCTAACTCAAAACCTAACCCTAACCCTACCCTAACTCTAACCCTAACAGAACCCTAACCAGAACCCTAAACCTAATCCTAACCTAACCCTAAACCTAAACCTATCCGTAATCCTAAATCTACCCCTAACCCTAACCCTAACCCTAACCCTAACCCTAACCCTAAGCCTAAACCTAACCCTTACCCTAACCCTAACCCTAACCCTAACCGTAACCCTAACCCTAACCCTAACCGTAACCCTAACCGTAACCCTAACCCTAATACTTACCCTAACCCTAACCGTAACCCTAATCCTAACCCTTAGCCTTACCTTAACATAACTCTAACGCTATACGAAGCCTAACCCTAATCCCAAATCTAAGCCTAAAGCTAAACCTAACCCTAACCCTAACCCTAACCGTAACCGTAACCCTAAACCTAACCATGAACATAACCCTAACCCTAACCCTAACCCTAACCCTAACAATGAACATAAACCTAACCCTAACCCTAACCCTAATCCTTACCCTAACCCTAACCCTAAAGCTAATCCTAACCCTTACCCTAACCCTAACCCTAACCCTAACCGTAACCCTAACCCTAACCCTAACCCTAACCCTAACCCTAACCCTAACCCTAACCCTAACCATAACCCTAATCGTAACACTAACCCTAACCCTAACCCTAACCCTAAACGTAATGCTAACCCTAACCCTAACCCTAATCCTAACCCTAAACCTTACCCTTACACTAACCGTAACCCCAACCCTAACCCTAACATTAAACCTAACGCTAACCCTAAACCTAACCCTAACCCTAACGCTAAGCCGAACCATATCTTAAACACTAACTCTAACCGGAATCGTAACCCTAACCCTAACCCTAACGCTAACCCTAACACTAACCCTAACCCTAACCCTAACCCTAACCCTAACCCTAAACCTAACCCTAATCCTAACCCAAAACCTAACTCTAACATAAACTTAAGTTAACCCTAAACCTAACCCTAACCATAAACTTAACCCTAAGAGAATCCTAACCCTAACCGTAACCATAACCCTAACCCTAATCCAAACCCGAACATAACCCTAACCCTAAGCCTACGAGTAACCCTAATCCTAACCCTAACCCTAACCCTAACCCTACGCCGAACTCTAACCCTAACCCTAAGAGAACCCTAGCCCTAACCGTAAACATAACCCTAACCCTAATCCTAACCCTAACATAACCCTAACCCTAAGCCTAAGAGTAACCCTAATCCTAACCCTAACCCTAACCCTACGCCGAACCCTAACCCTAACCCTAACCCTAAGAGAACCCTAGCCCTAACCCTAACCCTAACCCTAATCCTAATCCTAACCCTAAGGGAACGCTAGCCCTAACCGTAAGCATAACGCTGAACCTAATCCTAACCCTAACCCGAAAGCTAACCATAACCCTAAACCTAACCCTAACACTAACCCTAACCATAAACCTAACCCTAACCCTAACCATAACCCTAACCCTAACTCTAAACCTAACCCTAATCCGACACCTAAGCCTAACAAAACCCGAACCTAACCCTAAAACTAATCCTAATCCTAACCCTAACCATAACCCTAACCGTAACCATAACCCTAAACCTAACCCTAACCCTATCCCTAAACCTAAGCCTAACCCTAACCCTAACCCTAACCCTAACCGTAACCCTAACCCTAACCGTAACCATAACACTAATGCTAACCCTAACCCTAACCCTAACCCTAAACCTAAGCCTAACCCTAACCCTAACCCTAACCCTAACTGTAACCCTAACACTAAACCTAACCTTAAACCTTACCCTAATCCTAAAGCTAACCCTAAATCTAACCCTAACCCTAACCCTAAACCTAACCCTAACCCTAACCCTAACCCTAACCCTAACCCTAACCCTAACCCTAACCCTAACCCTAACCCTAACCCTAACCCTAAACCTAACCCTAACCCTAACTTTAACCCTAACCCTAACTCTAAACTAACCCTAAACCTAATGAACCCTAGCCCTAACCCTAAACGTAACGCTAACCCTAATCCTAACCCTAACCGTACCCCTAACCCTAACCCTAACATTAAGCCTAATCCTACCCTAACCCGAACCCTAACATAACCCTAACCCAAACCTAACCCTAACCCTAACACTAAACCTAAGAAAAACCCTATCCCGAACCCTAAGAGAACCCTAGCCCTAACCCTAACCTAAACCTATCCCTAACCCTAACATAAACGTAAACTTAACCCTAAACCTAACACTAACCCTAACCCTAACAGTAACCCTTAACCTAACCGTAACCCTTACCTAATCCTTACCCTGACGCTAACCCTAAAAGAACACTAATCTTAACCCTAACACTATCCATCAACCTAAACTTAAAACTAACCAAAACCCTAACCATAACCCTAACCCTAACCGTAAACCTAACCCTAACCCTAAACCTAAGACGAACCCTATCCCTGAACCTAACCCAATCCCTTACAGAACCCTAACCCTAACCCTAACCATAAAGCTGAACCTAATCATAACCCTAATCAGAAAGCTAACCCTAAACCTAACCCTAAACCTAACCCTTACCCTAACTGTAACCCTAACCGTAACCCTACCCCTTACCTAACCCTGACCCTGACGCTAAATCTAACAGAACACTAGTCTGAACCCTAACCCTAACCATCAAACTAACCTTAACCATATTCCTAACCCTAACCCTAACCCTAACTCAAACCCTAACCCTAAACCTAACCCTAAACCTAACCCGAACCTTAGAGAAACCTAGCCCTAACCGTAACCATAACCCTAACGCTAATCCTAACCCTAACATAACCCTAACCCTAACCCTAAACCTAAGCCAAACCCTAATCCTAACCCTAACCCTAAACCTAACCCTAACCCTAACCCTAACCCTAACCTAAGCCTATCCCTAACCCTAACCCTAACCATTACCTAACCCTTACCATGACACTAACCCTATCCGAACACTAATCCTAACCCTAACCCTAACCATCAACCTAACATATACCTAACCCTAACCCTAACCCTAACCCTAACCCTAACACTAACGCTAACCAAAACACTAACAGAAACCTAACCCTAACACTATACCTAACGCTAACCCTAAGCCTTACCCTAACCCTAACCCTAACCCTAACCCTAACCCTAACCCTAACCCTAACCCTAACCCTAACCCAAACCCTAACCCTAACCCTAAACGTAACCCTAACCCTAACCCTAACAAAAACACAAACAGAAATCTAAACCTAACCCTAACCCTAATGCTAACCCTAAGCCTTAACATAACCCTAAACCTAACCCTAACCCTAACCCTAACCCTAACCCTAATCATAACCCTAACATAACCCTAAACCTAACCCTAAAACGTGGCCTAACCCTAATCCTAACCCTAAACCTAAAGCTAACTCTAACCCTAAGCCTTACCCTAACCCTAACCTAACCCTAACCCTAAGAGAACCCTAGCCCTAACCGTAACCATAACGCTAACCCTAATCGTAACCCTATCCATAACCCTAAGCATAACCCTAACCCAAACCCTAACCCTAACATTAAACCTAATCCTACCCTAACCCTAAACATAATCCTAACCCTAAACCTAG
>NW_028181408.1:112500-115000 GCF_964211825.1 Aythya ferina | reverse complement strand
CCCTAACCCTAACCCTAACCCTAACCCTAACCCTAACCCTAACCCTAACCCTAAGAGAAGACTAATACTAACCCTAACACTAAACCTAACCCTAACCCTAACCCTAACCCTAACCCTAAACCTAACCCTACCCCTAACCCTTACCCTAACCCTAACCCTAACCCTAACCCTAACACTAAACCTAACCCTAAGAGAACACTAACCCTAACCCTAACCCTAACCCTAACCCTAACCCTAACCCTAACCCTAACCCTAACCCTAACCCTAACCCTAACCCTAACCCTAACCCTAACCCTAACCCTAACCCTAACCCTAACCCTAACCCTAAGAGAACCCTAACCCTAACCATAACCATAACCCTATCCCTAAGAGAACAGTAACCCTAACCCTAACCCTAACCCTAACCCTAACCCTAACCCTAAGAGAACCCTAACCATAACCCTAACCATAAACTTAACCGTAACTCTAACCCAAACCCTTACCTAACCCTAACCCAACCCTAAGAGAACACTAACACTAACCCTAACACTAACCCTAATCCTAACCCTAATCCTAACCCTAACCCTAAACCTAATCCTAACCCTAACCCTAACCCTAACCCTAACACTAACCCTAACACTAACCCTAACCCTAACCCTAACCCTAACCCTAACTCTAAGCGAACCCTAACCCTAACCCTAACCCTAAATCTAAACCTAACCCTTACCATAAACCTAACACTAAACCTAACCCTAACCGTAACCCTTAACCTAACCCTAACCCTAACCCTAACCCTACCCCTAACCCTAACCCTTACCCTAACCCTAACCCTAACCCTAACCCTAAGAGAACCCTAACCCTAACCCTAACCCTAATCCTAACCCTAACCCTAACCCTAACCCTAACCCTAACCGTAACCCTAACCATAAGAGAACCCTAACCCTAACCCTAACCCTAACCCTAACCCTAACCCTAACCCTAACCCTTACCCTAACCCTAACCCTTACCCTAACCCTACGAGAACCCTAACCCTAACCCTAACCCTAACCCTTAACCTAACCCTAACCCTAACCCTAACCCTTACCCTAATCCTAACCCTAACCCTAACCCTAAGAGAACCCTAACCCTAACCCTAACACTAATCCTAAACCTAAACCTAACCATAATCCTAAACCTAACCCTATCCCTAACCCTAACCCTAAACCTGACCCTAACCCTAACCTTAACCCTAACCCTAACCCTAACCCTAACGCTACACCTAACCATTACCCTAACCCTAACCCTAAACCTAACCCTTGCCATAACCCTACCCTTAACGAAACCCTAACCCTAAGCCTAACGCTAACCCTAACCCTAACCCTAAGAGAACACTAACCCTAACCCTAACCCTAACCCTAACCCTAACCCTAATCGTAACCGTAACCCTAACCCTAACCCTAACCCTAACCCTAAATCTAACCCTAACCCTAACCCTAACCCTAACCCTAACCCTAACCCTAACCCTAAGCATAACTAAAACCCTAACCCTAAGAGAACACTAACCCTAACCCTAAACCTTACACTAACCCTAAACCTAACTCTAACCCTAACCCTAACTCTAACCCTAACCCTAACCCTAACCCTAACCCTAACCCTAACCCTAACCCTAACCCTAACCCTAACCCTAACCCTAACCCTAACCCTAATCCTAACCCTAAGAGAACCCTTACCCTAAGAGAACCCTGACCCTAACACTAACCCTAAGCCGAACCCTACCCCTAAGGCTAAACCTAACCCTAACCCTAACCCTAATCCTAACCCTAAGAGAACCCTAACCCTAAGAGAACCCTGACCCTAACCCTAACCCTAAACCTAACCCTCACCCTAACCTGAACCCTAACCCTTACCCTAACCCTAACCCTAACCCTTACCCTAACCCTAACGCTAACACTAACCCTAACCCTAACCCTAACCCTAACCCTAAGAGAACCCTAATCCTAACCCTAAAACTGACCCTAAACCTAACCCTAACTCTAACCCAAACCCTTACCCTAACCCTAACCCTAACCCTAACCCTAATCCTATGAGAACACTAACCCTAACCCTAACCCTAACCCTAACCCTAACCCTAACCCTAACCCTAACCCTAAACCTAACCATAACTCTAACCCAAACTCTTACCCTAACCGTAACCCTAACCGTAACCCTAACCCTAACCGTAACCCTAACCCTAACCGTAACCCTAACCCTAACCCTAACCCTAACCCTAACCCTAACCGTAACCCTAACCCTAACCCTAACCCTAACCCTAACCCTAACCCTAACCCTAACATAAAACCCTAACCCTAACCCTAAGAGAACACTAACACTAACCTTAACACTAAACCTAATCCTAACCCTAACCCTAACCCTTACCCTTAGAGAACCGTAACCCTAACCCTAACCCTAACCCTAACCCTAACCCTAACCCTAAACCTAGCCCTAACCCTAACCCTAACCCTAAGAAAACCCTAACCCTAACCCTAACCCTAACCCTAAGAGA
>NW_028181408.1:0-12500 GCF_964211825.1 Aythya ferina | reverse complement strand
ACCTAACCCTAACCCTAAGAGAACCCTAACCCTAACCCTAAACCTACCTGATGTTCTCCAAAACCCACAATTTACACTTTTCCACCATGATGACCAACGAGAACCCAACAAAACCAAACAGAGACCCCAAAAACCTTAAAAAATACCCCAAACAAGAATGGCATCACCCCCAAAACTGGAAGAAAATCCCCCAAAACCATAGATCCACCCCAAAACCACCCTAAACCTAACTGATGTTCTCCAAAACCCACAATCCACTCCTATTTAACATAATGACAAACAAGAACCCAACTAAACCTAATGGAGACCCCAAAACACGTCAAAAACACCCCAAACAAGAAAAGGATCACCACCAAAACTGGAAGAAAATACACCAAAACCATAGATCCACCCCAAAACCACCCTAAACCTAACTGATGTTCTCCAAAACCCACAATTTACCCTTTTCCACCATGATGACCAACGAGAACCAAACAAAACCCAACGGAGACCCCAAAACACTTCAAATACACCCAAAAAAGAACAGGATCACGCCAAAAAATAGAAGAAAACCCCAAATACCATAGATCCACCCCAAAGACACCCTAAACCTACCTGATGTTCTCCTAATCCCAAAGCACACTCCCAACCACCATAAAACACATTAGGAATTCAACGAAACGCAACGGAAACCCCAAAACACTTCAAAATCACCCGAAGAAAGGAGAGGATCACTCCCCCAAAAAGAAGAAAACCCCAAATACCATGAATCCACGCGAAAACTCCCCCTAAACCTACCTGAAGTTCTCCAAAACCCACAATTTACCCTTTTACAACACGATGACCATGGAAAACCCAATGAAACCCAACGGAGACCCCAAAACACGTCAAAAACAACACAAAAAGTCCAGGATCATCCCCCCCCCCAAAAAAAAAAAAAAAAACAAAAAATGAATACCATATATCCACGACAAAACCACCCTAAACCTACCTGATCTTCTCCAAAACCCACAATTTACAATTTTCCACCATGATGACCAACGAGAACCCAACAAAACCAAACAGAGACCCCAAAAACCTTAAAAAATACCCCAAACAAGAATGGCATCACCCCCAAAACTGGAAGAAAATCCCCCAAAACCATAGATCCACCCCAAAACCACCCTAAACCTACCTGATCTTCTCCAAAACCCACAATTTACCCTTTTCCACCATGATAACCTACGAGAACCCAACAAAACCCAACGGAGACCCCAAAAAACGTCAAAAACACCCCAAACAAGAACGGCATCACCCCCAAAACTGGAAGAAAATCCCCCAAAACCATAGATCCACCCCAAAACCACCCTAAACCTACCTGATCTTCTCCAAAAACCACAATTTACCCTTTTCCAACACGATGACCAACGAGAACCCAACAGAACCCAACAGAGACCCCAAAAAACGTCAAAAACACCCCAAACAAGAACGGCATCACCCCCAAAACTGGAAGAAAATCCCCCAAAACCATAGATCCACCCCAAAACCACCCTAAACCTACCTGATGTTCTCCAAAACCCACAATCCACTCCTATTTAACATAATGACAAACAAGAACCCAACTAAACCTAATGGAGACCCCAAAACACGTCAAAAACACCCCAAACAAGAAAAGGATCACCACCAAAACTGGAAGAAAATACACCAAAACCATAGATCCACCCCAAAACCACCCTAAACCTAACTGATGTTCTCCAAAACCCACAATTTACCCTTTTCCACCATGATGACCAACGAGAACCAAACAAAACCCAACGGAGACCCCAAAACACTTCAAATACACCCCAAAAAAGAACAGGATCACGCCAAAAAATAGAAGAAAACCCCAAATACCATAGATCCACCCCAAAGACACCCTAAACCTACCTGATGTTCTCCTAATCCCAAAGCACACTCCCAACCACCATAAAACACATTAGGAATTCAACGAAACGCAACGGAAACCCCAAAACACTTCAAAATCACCCGAAGAAAGGAGAGGATCACTCCCCCAAAAAGAAGAAAACCCCAAATACCATGAATCCACGCGAAAACTCCCCCTAAACCTACCTGAAGTTCTCCAAAACCCACAATTTACCCTTTTACAACACGATGACCATGGAAAACCCAATGAAACCCAACGGAGACCCCAAAACACGTCAAAAACAACACAAAAAGTCCAGGATCATCCCCCCCCCCCAAAAAAAAAAAAAAAAAAACTGAATACCATATATCCACGACAAAACCACCCTAAACCTACCTGATCTTCTCCAAAACCCACAATTTACACTTTTCCACCATGATGACCAACGAGAACCCAACAAAACCCAACAGAGACCCCAAAAACCTTAAAAAACACCCCAAACAAGAATGGCATCACCCCCAAAACTGGAAGAAAATCCCCCAAAACCATAGATTCACCCCAAAACCACACTACACATACCTGATGTTCTCCAAAACCCACAATTTACCCTTTTCCACCATGATAACCTACGAGAACCCAACAGAACCCAACAGAGACCCCAAAAAACGTCAAAAACACCCCAAACAAGAACGGCATCACCCCCAAAACTGGAAGAAAATCCCCCAAAACCATAGTTCCACCCCAAAACCACCCTAAACCTAACTGATGTTCTCCAAAACCCACAATCCACTCCTATTTAACATAATGACAAACAAGAACCCAACTAAACCTAATGGAGACCCCAAAACACGTCAAAAACACCCCAAACAAGAAAAGGATCACCACCAAAACTGGAAGAAAATACACCAAAACCATAGATCCACCCCAAAACCACCCTAAACCTACCTGATGTTCTCCAAAACCCACAATTTACCCTTTTCCACCATGATGACCAACGAGAACCAAACAAAACCCAACGGAGACCCCAAAACACTTCAAATACACCCCAAAAAAGAACAGGATCACGCCAAAAAATAGAAGAAAACCCCAAATACCATAGATCCACCCCAAAGACACCCTAAACCTACCTGATGTTCTCCTAATCCCAAAGCACACTCCCAACCACCATAAAACACATTAGGAATTCAACGAAACGCAACGGAAACCCCAAAACACTTCAAAATCACCCGAAGAAAGGAGAGGATCACTCCCCCAAAAAGAAGAAAACCCCAAATACCATGAATCCACGCGAAAACTCCCCCTAAACCTACCTGAAGTTCTCCAAAACCCACAATTTACCCTTTTACAACACGATGACCATGGAAAACCCAATGAAACCCAACGGAGACCCCAAAACACGTCAAAAACAACACAAAAAGTCCAGGATCATCCCCCCCCCCAAAAAAAAAAAAAAAAAAAAACCTGAATACCATATATCCACGACAAAACCACCCTAAACCTACCTGATCTTCTCCAAAACCCACAATTTACAATTTTCCACCATGATGACCAACGAGAACCCAACAAAACCAAACAGAGACCCCAAAAACCTTAAAAAATACCCCAAACAAGAATGGCATCACCCCCAAAACTGGAAGAAAATCCCCCAAAACCATAGATCCACCCCAAAACCACCCTAAACCTACCTGATCTTCTCCAAAACCCACAATTTACCCTTTTCCACCATGATAACCTACGAGAACCCAACAAAACCCAACGGAGACCCCAAAAAACGTCAAAAACACCCCAAACAAGAACGGCATCACCCCCAAAACTGGAAGAAAATCCCCCAAAACCATAGATCCACCCCAAAACCACCCTAAACCTACCTGATCTTCTCCAAAAACCACAATTTACCCTTTTCCAACACGATGACCAACGAGAACCCAACAGAACCCAACAGAGACCCCAAAAAACGTCAAAAACACCCCAAACAAGAACGGCATCACCCCCAAAACTGGAAGAAAATCCCCCAAAACCATAGATCCACCCCAAAACCACCCTAAACCTACCTGATGTTCTCCAAAACCCACAATCCACTCCTATTTAACATAATGACAAACAAGAACCCAACTAAACCTAATGGAGACCCCAAAACACGTCAAAAACACCCCAAACAAGAAAAGGATCACCACCAAAACTGGAAGAAAATACACCAAAACCATAGATCCACCCCAAAACCACCCTAAACCTACCTGATGTTCTCCAAAACCCACAATTTACCCTTTTCCACCATGATGACCAACGAGAACCAAACAAAACCCAACGGAGACCCCAAAACACTTCAAATACACCCCAAAAAAGAACAGGATCACGCCAAAAAATAGAAGAAAACCCCAAATACCATAGATCCACCCCAAAGACACCCTAAACCTACCTGATGTTCTCCTAATCCCAAAGCACACTCCCAACCACCATAAAACACATTAGGAATTCAACGAAACGCAACGGAAACCCCAAAACACTTCAAAATCACCCGAAGAAAGGAGAGGATCACTCCCCCAAAAAGAAGAAAACCCCAAATACCATGAATCCACGCGAAAACTCCCCCTAAACCTACCTGAAGTTCTCCAAAACCCACAATTTACCCTTTTACAACACGATGACCATGGAAAACCCAATGAAACCCAACGGAGACCCCAAAACACGTCAAAAACAACACAAAAAGTCCAGGATCATCCCCCCCCCAAAAAAAAAAAAAAAAAAAAAACTGAATACCATATATCCACGACAAAACCACCCTAAACCTACCTGATCTTCTCCAAAACCCACAATTTACAATTTTCCACCATGATGACCAACGAGAACCCAACAAAACCAAACAGAGACTCCAAAAACCTTAAAAAATACCCCAAACAAGAATGGCATCACCCCCAAAACTGGAAGAAAATCCCCCAAAACCATAGATCCACCCCAAAACCACCCTAAACCTACCTGATCTTCTCCAAAACCCACAATTTACCCTTTTCCACCATGATAACCTACGAGAACCCAACAAAACCCAACGGAGACCCCAAAAAACGTCAAAAACACCCCAAACAAGAACGGCATCACCCCCAAAACTGGAAGAAAATCCGCCAAAACCATAGATCCACCCCAAAACCACCCTAAACCTACCTGATCTTCTCCAAAAACCACAATTTACCCTTTTCCAACACGATGACCAACGAGAACCCAACAGAACCCAACAGAGACCCCAAAAAACGTCAAAAACACCCCAAACAAGAACGGCATCACCCCCAAAACTGGAAGAAAATCCCCCAAAACCATAGTTCCACCCCAAAACCACCCTAAACCTAACTGATGTTCTCCAAAACCCACAATCCACTCCTATTTAACATAATGACAAACAAGAACCCAACTAAACCTAATGGAGACCCCAAAACACGTCAAAAACACCCCAAACAAGAAAAGGATCACCACCAAAACTGGAAGAAAATACACCAAAACCATAGATCCACCCCAAAACCACCCTAAACCTACCTGATGTTCTCCAAAACCCACAATTTACCCTTTTCCACCATGATGACCAACGAGAACCAAACAAAACCCAACGGAGACCCCAAAACACTTCAAATACACCCCAAAAAAGAACAGGATCACGCCAAAAAATAGAAGAAAACCCCAAATACCATAGATCCACCCCAAAGACACCCTAAACCTACCTGATGTTCTCCTAATCCCAAAGCACACTCCCAACCACCATAAAACACATTAGGAATTCAACGAAACGCAACGGAAACCCCAAAACACTTCAAAATCACCCGAAGAAAGGAGAGGATCACTCCCCCAAAAAGAAGAAAACCCCAAATACCATGAATCCACGCGAAAACTCCCCCTAAACCTACCTGAAGTTCTCCAAAACCCACAATTTACCCTTTTACAACACGATGACCATGGAAAACCCAATGAAACCCAACGGAGACCCCAAAACACGTCAAAAACAACACAAAAAGTCCAGGATCATCCCCCCCCCCCAAAAAAAAAAAAAAAAACTGAATACCATATATCCACGACAAAACCACCCTAAACCTACCTGAAGTTCTCCAAAACCCACAATTTACAATTTTCCACCATGATGACCAACGAGAACCCAACAAAACCAAACAGAGACCCCAAAAACCTTAAAAAATACCCCAAACAAGAATGGCATCACCCCCAAAACTGGAAGAAAATCCCCCAAAACCATAGATCCACCCCAAAACCACCCTAAACCTACCTGATCTTCTCCAAAACCCACAATTTACCCTTTTCCACCATGATAACCTACGAGAACCCAACAAAACCCAACGGAGACCCCAAAAAACGTCAAAAACACCCCAAACAAGAACGGCATCACCCCCAAAACTGGAAGAAAATCCCCCAAAACCATAGATCCACCCCAAAACCACCCTAAACCTACCTGATGTTCTCCAAAACCCACAATCCACTCCTATTTAACATAATGACAAACAAGAACCCAACTAAACCTAATGGAGACCCCAAAACACGTCAAAAACACCCCAAACAAGAAAAGGATCACCACCAAAACTGGAAGAAAATACACCAAAACCATAGATCCACCCCAAAACCACCCTAAACCTACCTGATGTTCTCCAAAACCCACAATTTACCCTTTTCCACCATGATGACCAACGAGAACCAAACAAAACCCAACGGAGACCCCAAAACACTTCAAATACACCCCAAAAAAGAACAGGATCACGCCAAAAAATAGAAGAAAACCCCAAATACCATAGATCCACCCCAAAGACACCCTAAACCTACCTGATGTTCTCCTAATCCCAAAGCACACTCCCAACCACCATAAAACACATTAGGAATTCAACGAAACGCAACGGAAACCCCAAAACACTTCAAAATCACCCGAAGAAAGGAGAGGATCACTCCCCCAAAAAGAAGAAAACCCCAAATACCATGAATCCACGCGAAAACTCCCCCTAAACCTACCTGAAGTTCTCCAAAACCCACAATTTACCCTTTTACAACACGATGACCATGGAAAACCCAATGAAACCCAACGGAGACCCCAAAACACGTCAAAAACAACACAAAAAGTCCAGGATCATCCCCCCCCCCCAAAAAAAAAAAAAAAAAACTGAATACCATATATCCACGACAAAACCACCCTAAACCTACCTGATCTTCTCCAAAACCCACAATTTACAATTTTCCACCATGATGACCAACGAGAACCCAACAAAACCAAACAGAGACCCCAAAAACCTTAAAAAATACCCCAAACAAGAATGGCATCACCCCCAAAACTGGAAGAAAATCCCCCAAAACCATAGATCCACCCCAAAACCACCCTAAACCTACCTGATCTTCTCCAAAACCCACAATTTACCCTTTTCCACCATGATAACCTACGAGAACCCAACAAAACCCAACGGAGACCCCAAAAAACGTCAAAAACACCCCAAACAAGAACGGCATCACCCCCAAAACTGGAAGAAAATCCCCCAAAACCATAGATCCACCCCAAAACCACCCTAAACCTACCTGATCTTCTCCAAAAACCACAATTTACCCTTTTCCAACACGATGACCAACGAGAACCCAACAGAACCCAACAGAGACCCCAAAAAACGTCAAAAACACCCCAAACAAGAACGGCATCACCCCCAAAACTGGAAGAAAATCCCCCAAAACCATAGATCCACCCCAAAACCACCCTAAACCTACCTGATGTTCTCCAAAACCCACAATCCACTCCTATTTAACATAATGACAAACAAGAAACCAACTAAACCTAATGGAGACCCCAAAACACGTCAAAAACACCCCAAACAAGAAAAGGATCACCACCAAAACTGGAAGAAAATACACCAAAACCATAGATCCACCCCAAAACCACCCTAAACCTACCTGATGTTCTCCAAAACCCACAATTTACCCTTTTCCACCATGATGACCAACGAGAACCAAACAAAACCCAACGGAGACCCCAAAACACTTCAAATACACCCCAAAAAAGAACAGGATCACGCCAAAAAATAGAAGAAAACCCCAAATACCATAGATCCACCCCAAAGACACCCTAAACCTACCTGATGTTCTCCTAATCCCAAAGCACACTCCCAACCACCATAAAACACATTAGGAATTCAACGAAACGCAACGGAAACCCCAAAACACTTCAAAATCACCCGAAGAAAGGAGAGGATCACTCCCCCAAAAAGAAGAAAACCCCAAATACCATGAATCCACGCGAAAACTCCCCCTAAACCTACCTGAAGTTCTCCAAAACCCACAATTTACCCTTTTACAACACGATGACCATGGAAAACCCAATGAAACCCAACGGAGACCCCAAAACACGTCAAAAACAACACAAAAAGTCCAGGATCATCCCCCCCCCCCCAAAAAAAAAAAAAAAAACTGAATACCATATATCCACGACAAAACCACCCTAAACCTACCTGATCTTCTCCAAAACCCACAATTTACCCTTTTCCACCATGATAACCTACGAGAACCCAACAAAACCCAACGGAGACCCCAAAAAACGTCAAAAACACCCCAAACAAGAACGGCATCACCCCCAAAACTGGAAGAAAATCCCCCAAAACCATAGATCCACCCCAAAACCACCCTAAACCTACCTGATCTTCTCCAAAAACCACAATTTACCCTTTTCCAACACGATGACCAACGAGAACCCAACAGAACCCAACAGAGACCCCAAAAAACGTCAAAAACACCCCAAACAAAAACGGCATCACACCCAAAACTGGAAGAAAATCCCCCAAAACCATAGATCCACCCCAAAACCACCCTAAACCTACCTGATCTTCTCCAAAACCCACAATCCACTCCTATTTAACATAATGACAAACAAGAACCCAACTAAACCTAATGGAGACCCCAAAACACGTCAAAAACACCCCAAACAAGAAAAGGATCACCACCAAAACTGGAAGAAAATACACCAAAACCATAGATCCACCCCAAAACCACCCTAAACCTACCTGATGTTCTCCAAAACCCACAATTTACCCTTTTCCACCATGATGACCAACGAGAACCAAACAAAACCCAACGGAGACCCCAAAACACTTCAAATACACCCCAAAAAAGAACAGGATCACGCCAAAAAATAGAAGAAAACCCCAAATACCATAGATCCACCCCAAAGACACCCTAAACCTACCTGATGTTCTCCTAATCCCAAAGCACACTCCCAACCACCATAAAACACATTAGGAATTCAACGAAACACAACGGAAACCCCAAAACACTTCAAAATCACCCGAAGAAAGGAGAGGATCACTCCCCCAAAAAGAAGAAAACCCCAAATACCATGAATCCACGCGAAAACTCCCCCTAAACCTACCTGAAGTTCTCCAAAACCCACAATTTACCCTTTTACAACACGATGACCATGGAAAACCCAATGAAACCCAACGGAGACCCCAAAACACGTCAAAAACAACACAAAAAGTCCAGGATCATCCCCCCCCCCCAAAAAAAAAAAAAAAAAACTGAATACCATATATCCACGACAAAACCACCCTAAACCTACCTGATCTTCTCCAAAACCCACAATTTACCCTTTTCCACCATGATAACCTACGAGAACCCAACAAAACCCAACGGAGACCCCAAAAAACGTCAAAAACACCCCAAACAAGAACGGCATCACCCCCAAAACTGGAAGAAAATCCCCCAAAACCATAGATCCACCCCAAAACCACCCTAAACCTACCTGATCTTCTCCAAAACCCACAATCCACTCCTATTTAACATAATGACAAACAAGAACCCAACTAAACCTAATGGAGACCCCAAAACACGTCAAAAACACCCCAAACAAGAAAAGGATCACCACCAAAACTGGAAGAAAATACACCAAAACCATAGATCCACCCCAAAACCACCCTAAACCTACCTGATGTTCTCCAAAACCCACAATTTACCCTTTTCCACCATGATGACCAACGAGAACCAAACAAAACCCAACGGAGACCCCAAAACACTTCAAATACACCCCAAAAAAGAACAGGATCACGCCAAAAAATAGAAGAAAACCCCAAATACCATAGATCCACCCCAAAGACACCCTAAACCTACCTGATGTTCTCCTAATCCCAAAGCACACTCCCAACCACCATAAAACACATTAGGAATTCAACGAAACGCAACGGAAACCCCAAAACACTTCAAAATCACCCGAAGAAAGGAGAGGATCACTCCCCCAAAAAGAAGAAAACCCCAAATACCATGAATCCACGCGAAAACTCCCCCTAAACCTACCTGAAGTTCTCCAAAACCCACAATTTACCCTTTTACAACACGATGACCATGGAAAACCCAATGAAACCCAACGGAGACCCCAAAACACGTCAAAAACAACACAAAAAGTCCAGGATCATCCCCCCCCCCCCCCAAAAAAAAAAAAAAAAAAAAAAAAAAAACTGAGTACCATATATCCACGACAAAACCACCCTAAACCTACCTGATCTTCTCCAAAACCCACAATTTACACTTTTCCACCATGATGACCAACGAGAACCCAACAAAACCAAACAGAGACCCCAAAAACCTTAAAAAATACCCCAAACAAGAATGGCATCACCCCCAAAACTGGAAGAAAATCCCCCAAAACCATAGATCCACCCCAAAACCACCCTAAACCTACCTGATCTTCTCCAAAACCCACAATTTACCCTTTTCCACCATGATAACCTACGAGAACCCAACAAAACCCAACGGAGACCCCAAAAAACGTCAAAAACACCCCAAACAAGAACGGCATCACCCCCAAAACTGGAAGAAAATCCGCCAAAACCATAGATCCACCCCAAAACCACCCTAAACCTACCTGATCTTCTCCAAAAACCACAATTTACCCTTTTCCAACACGATGACCAACGAGAACCCAACAGAACCCAACAGAGACCCCAAAAAACGTCAAAAACACCCCAAACAAGAACGGCATCACCCCCAAAACTGGAAGAAAATCCCCCAAAACCATAGTTCCACCCCAAAACCACCCTAAACCTAACTGATGTTCTCCAAAACCCACAATCCACTCCTATTTAACATAATGACAAACAAGAACCCAACTAAACCTAATGGAGACCCCAAAACACGTCAAAAACACCCCAAACAAGAAAAGGATCACCACCAAAACTGGAAGAAAATACACCAAAACCATAGATCCACCCCAAAACCACCCTAAACCTACCTGATGTTCTCCAAAACCCACAATTTACCCTTTTCCACCATGATGACCAACGAGAACCAAACAAAACCCAACGGAGACCCCAAAACACTTCAAATACACCCCAAAAAAGAACAGGATCACGCCAAAAAATAGAAGAAAACCCCAAATACCATAGATCCACCCCAAAGACACCCTAAACCTACCTGATGTTCTCCTAATCCCAAAGCACACTCCCAACCACCATAAAACACATTAGGAATTCAACGAAACGCAACGGAAACCCCAAAACACTTCAAAATCACCCGAAGAAAGGAGAGGATCACTCCCCCAAAAAGAAGAAAACCCCAAATACCATGAATCCACGCGAAAACTCCCCCTAAACCTACCTGAAGTTCTCCAAAACCCACAATTTACCCTTTTACAACACGATGACCATGGAAAACCCAATGAAACCCAACGGAGACCCCAAAACACGTCAAAAACAACACAAAAAGTCCAGGATCATCCCCCCCCCCCAAAAAAAAAAAAAAAAACTGAATACCATATATCCACGACAAAACCACCCTAAACCTACCTGAAGTTCTCCAAAACCCACAATTTACAATTTTCCACCATGATGACCAACGAGAACCCAACAAAACCCAACGGAGACCCCAAAAAACGTCAAAAACACCCCAAACAAGAACGGCATCACCCCCAAAACTGGAAGAAAATCCCCCAAAACCATAGATCCACCCCAAAACCACCCTAAACCTACCTGATCTTCTCCAAAACCCACAATTTACCCTTTTCCACCATGATAACCTACGAGAACCCAACAAAACCCAACGGAGACCCCAAAAAACGTCAAAAACACCCCAAACAAGAACGGCATCACCCCCAAAACTGGAAGAAAATCCCCCAAAACCATAGATCCACCCCAAAACCACCCTAAACCTACCTGATGTTCTCCAAAACCCACAATCCACTCCTATTTAACATAATGACAAACAAGAACCCAACTAAACCTAATGGAGACCCCAAAACACGTCAAAAACACCCCAAACAAGAAAAGGATCACCACCAAAACTGGAAGAAAATACACCAAAACCATAGATCCACCCCAAAACCACCCTAAACCTACCTGATGTTCTCCAAAACCCACAATTTACCCTTTTCCACCATGATGACCAACGAGAACCAAACAAAACCCAACGGAGACCCCAAAACACTTCAAATACACCCCAAAAAAGAACAGGATCACGCCAAAAAATAGAAGAAAACCCCAAATACCATAGATCCACCCCAAAGACACCCTAAACCTACCTGATGTTCTCCTAATCCCAAAGCACACTCCCAACCACCATAAAACACATTAGGAATTCAACGAAACGCAACGGAAACCCCAAAACACTTCAAAATCACCCGAAGAAAGGAGAGGATCACTCC
>NW_028181409.1:435000-437192 GCF_964211825.1 Aythya ferina | reverse complement strand
ACCCTAACCCTAACCCTAACCCTAACCCTAACCCTAACCCTAACCCTAACCCTAACCCTAACCCTAACCCTAACCCTAACCCTAACCCTAACCCTAACCCTAACCCTAACCCTAACCCTAACCCTAACCCTAACCCTAACCCTAACCCTAACCCTAACCCTAACCCTAACCCTAACCCTAACCCTAACCCTAACCCTAACCCTAACCCTAACCCTAACCCTAACCCTAACCCTAACCCTAACCCTAACCCTAACCCTAACCCTAACCCTAACCCTAACCCTAACCCTAACCCTAACCCTAACCCTAACCCTAACCCTAACCCTAACCCTAACCCAACCCTAACCCTAACCCTAACCCTAACCCTAACCCTAACCCTAACCCTAACCCAACCCTAACCCTAACCCTAACCCTAACCCTAACCCTAACCCTAACCCTAACCCTAACCCTAACCCTAACCCTAACCCTAACCCTAACCCTAACCCTAACCCTAACCCTAACCCTAACCCTAACCCTAACCCTAACCCTAACCCTAACCCTAACCCTAACCCTAACCCTAACCCTAACCCTAACCCTAACCCTAACCCTAACCTAACCCTAACCCTAACCCTAACCCTAACCCTAACCCAACCCTAACCCTAACCCTAACCCTAACCCTAACCCTAACCCTAACCCTAACCCTAACCCTAACCCTAACCCTAACCCTAACCCTAACCCTAACCCTAACCCTAACCCTAACCCTAACCTAACCCTAACCCTAACCCTAACCCTAACCCTAACCCTAACCCTAACCCTAACCCTAACCCTAACCCTAACCCTAACCCTAACCCTAACCCTAACCCTAACCCTAACCCTAACCCTAACCCTAACCCTAACCCTAACCCTAACCTAACCCTAACCCTAACCCTAACCCTAACCCTAACCCTAACCCTAACCCTAACCCTAACCCTAACCCTAACCCTAACCCTAACCCTAACCCTAACCCTAACCCTAACCCTAACCCTAACCCTAACCCTAACCCTAACCCTAACCCTAACCCTAACCCTAACCCTAACCCTAACCCTAACCCTAACCCTAACCTAACCCTAACCCTAACCCTAACCCTAACCCTAACCCTAACCCTAACCCTAACCCTAACCCTAACCCTAACCCTAACCCTAACCCTAACCCTAACCCTAACCCTAACCCTAACCCTAACCCTAACCCTAACCCTAACCCTAACCCTAACCCTAACCCTAACCCTAACCCTAACCCTAACCCTAACCCTAACCCTAACCCTAACCCTAACCCTAACCCTAACCCTAACCCTAACCCTAACCCTAACCCTAACCCTAACCCTAACCTAACCCTAACCCTAACCCTAACCCTAACCCTAACCCTAACCCTAACCCTAACCCTAACCCTAACCCTAACCCTAACCCTAACCCTAACCCTAACCCTAACCCTAACCCTAACCCTAACCCTAACCCTAACCCTAACCCTAACCCTAACCCTAACCCTAACCCTAACCCTAACCCTAACCCTAACCCTAACCCTAACCCTAACCCTAACCCTAACCCTAACCCTAACCCTAACCCTAACCCTAACCCTAACCCTAACCCTAACCCTAACCCTAACCCTAACCCTAACCCTAACCCTAACCCTAACCCTAACCCTAACCCTAACCCTAACCCTAAACCCTAACCCTAACCCTAACCCTAACCCTAACCCTAACCCTAACCCTAACCCTAACCCTAACCCTAACCCTAACCCTAACCCTAACCCTAACCCTAACCCTAACCCTAACCCTAACCCTAACCCTAACCCTAACCCTAACCCTAACCCTAACCCTAACCCTAACCCTAACCCTAACCCTAACCCTAACCCTAACCCTAACCCTAACCCTAACCCTAACCCTAACCCTAACCCTAACCCTAACCCTAACCCTAACCCTAACCCTAACCCTAACCCTAACCCTAACCCTAACCCTAACCCTAACCCTAACCCTAACCCTAACCCTAACCCTAACCCTAACCCTAACCCTAACCCTAACCCTAACCCTAACCCTAACCCTAACCCTAACCCTAACCCTAACCCTAACCCTAACCCTAACCCTAACCCTAACCCTAACCCTAACCCTAACCCTAACCCTAACCCTAACCCTAACCCTAACCCTAACCCTAACCCTAACCCTAACCCTAACCCTAACCCTAACC
>NW_028181409.1:417500-427500 GCF_964211825.1 Aythya ferina | reverse complement strand
ATGTGATGGCCACAGAATTCCATTCATCTAGTAAGTATCAATGCTAATTGATCTCACGTGTATAGTACGATCCACAAACATTTAAATTAGGAGACTGGTTAAAAATGATGATAGCTAAAACAATATTTAGCTTAGACCAGGTATACTTGTATCCTGGTCCTGACATTCTTCAGAAAGGAATTAGAAACATTGACCTAGAAATGCTTCCCCTCCAAAGATCTGAGTTTTGATTTTTTAAAGAAAAATAGGTGCCTTATACTTCAAACCTCAAGTCAACCTCTACAAATGCTAATTATCTTAGCTGCCGTCAGAAGCAGGATGCTTCAGTAGAGAACGCATCGTCCTTTACTGTGTATTGAGTCATTCAGAGCTTCCATTTGGCATTTCAGTTTCGAATCCACAATAAAACCTATGTGTTGTATTCCAGACTTGCCCAAAAAAAAGACATGCACATGCAAATAATAAAATTCTACCACCATTATGTCTGAAAGCTATAAGTTGATTGCACAAACCACAAGTTTTTGCTTTAGCAGAATTATAAAGAAGTGGATGCTGTGGTTATACCTTGCTGTCGGTCCTCCTTTAGTGCAAGCTGTGCATGCGGGAAGATCTTCTGCACAACTTGTAAAATATTCTCTACTGATCTTTGAAAAAGTGGCTTGAAAATGGGTGATAGTGCTTGTACGGGTGAAGCCTTGATCCGGTTTGAAGCTGGAACAACCTTCTTCATAGCCATGAAAAAGTCCTTTGCTTTTATTTTAATAGAATTAACGTCTAGTAGCAACTTCTCCCTACTTGCATAAATCTGAGGATAGCATTGGCGTAGAGAGCACAGCGCAGCTTCAGTACATAAAGATTTGATATCTGCACCACAGTCTCCTAACAAACAAAAATCAAACATTACATCAGTCAAGGCCCAGGTTTACAACATGCAACATTTAAAGAATTTGTAATGCCAAAACCAAACAGCTTAACAGGGAATTCAAAGTGCTACCGCTCTGCAGGGATGTTTCATGTTGCTCACTGCCTGATATCCTGCACTTACGCAGCTGAAGCAGACTCCTCATCAAAAACTATACTCTTGAGGAAGATGCCCCAGAACCATTTAATGTTCTCAGACAACAAGAGGAACGACAACAAAGAGTAAATAGATGAAAGGATCTCACACAGATTGCTATGAAGGCGTGCCAGCTGCCTCGTTGACTAGTTGTGCAACAAGGCACAAGAGCATGGGTACTGCCTGGTACAAGCTAAGGTTCTTTACAACTTGGTCACAAGCAAGAATCCGTTTCTGTTTCAGTCTTACCAATGCATTTCTCAGCTAGTTCATCAAGCAACATGTCCGGTGGCTGAGGGGTCCAGTCACGAGTATGAATCTTGACAATTTCTTTTCTAGCCTGGAAGCAAAATCATTGCATTTTAGCTTGTCCCAAGTTTTCCTTAAAAATACCAACAAGAAACAAACAAACCAAAAGGCAAACAAACAAACAACAAAAAACAAAACAGTCCTCCCTCAAAACCCCTCATCTACTAATACACTTTTCTTACTTGCTCAACTTTCAAGTATTTTACAGTTATTTAATATACACTCTGCATTGTCAACCAGGAAATTGAATATTTCTTATTTGTTATACTGAACTTTTTCTAGGAACCTACAGTGAAAGAAAAGGCATTTATAGCTTCAATAACAAGTTTCCAAACTACGAGACCTAAGGACCCAGAGGAAAATACTGTAATGAAAAATTTATCCAGAAACATTTCTTTGCTGTCCAAAAAACTTCTCTAAAATTTAGCAAGCTTTCATTGGGACAGTCTCATTACTTCATCACATTTGCTTTCCAGTCAGTAAATTCACAGAAAGCACTTCTGGCACAATGCTTCCAATTGCTACAATTACTATAAAGAAGAAAAGAATTATGACTCAAACTACTACCACCGAGCAGGGGCACAATCAAATGCAAACACGTCCCCTATTCATTCATAAGTGAAGGATTGAGACCAAAAACACAACTTCATGATGAAAACACCCAAGTGGACTAAATAATTAAGCAAACAGGTACAACTTTGGGAATGAAAGGTTTGATTATAGAACTAACTACTTGGTGGTATCATCCTGACCATATATATCCAGTACCAGATTTGCCCTCCATGGAACAACGCAGTGTCTCCACGTATCACTCTTTTGTTCAAGTTGTCAATTTTTTTTTTTTCCTATAAAGTTGGACTTTGCCATGGTAGCACTAACGTTGAATTTAAGTTCTCACCTCTTAATTTGGCAAGTTGAAGAGGAAGTGTCTGCCAAAGCGTCCTGGTCTTCGTAAAGCAGGATCTATAGAATCCAGTCTGTTAGTAGCTCCGATTACCACGATCTCCCCTCTGTTATCTATGCCGTCCAGAAGGGTCAGAAGAGTCGAAACAATGGAACAAATAGAAAAATATAAGTTTTACTTACTGGTTCAGTAAATTTTGTTACATTCCACATGACTTTCTTGATGCCGGAATAACCTTCTTCCTAGTGGTCATTCAAAACTGGGAAAAAAATAGGATACCAAGTCGGGGTTTTTTTGATTTGATAATAAATCTGCAGACTGTTAAGTCATCAAGCACTTCAAGACTGTTTGAAATAATCTCTACGTTAATATAAAAGGAGTACCGCACACTTCTGCTCAGGAAGAAAATCACGGAAAATGTCAACTTTGATTTTAGATGTTGAATTTGTTGCAGTGAGATCTTCCTCATCGCACGATTCTATTTGGATTTAAACCATATTATCTATGGAGAGACCAAGATTAGGACAAGAACAGCACAGAGTTCAGCATGAAGCCAATCAGGAGCTCAAGTTTGTATTCTTTGTATTCCACTTTATCCTTCTCTTGCTGGAAGGACCTGCTTTTTGACTCTCCTTCTCTTCACTAGGAGCATGTTCCCTCTTGCTTTGGTAATGCTCTTTCTCAGTGGTTTTAGTCTTGTCCTTTGTATCTTGGCATCTCTCTGTAACAGCTGAGGAGGAAAGGTTTTTAGAGCTACATTCAGTGTCAGACTCGAGAGAGGAAGTATGCCGCAATTTCTCACCAGGCTCACAAGACCCTTTGCCGTACAAAACGGTTTCTTTTGAAATGAGGTCACGTTCTTTTGATCTTCTTGCTTTCTCCTTGTCTCCACCGTCATCACATTGGTACTGGGCGAGGTATTCATCGTTCCCAGGAGATTTCGGAGGGTCCACGACACTGCACAAAATAAAATCACATTTCTCACTTCTGCTGAAGGACGTGAATATTAAGAGTAAAACCTTCCAACGTCAAACAAACAAACAAAAACCTCCGGACTACAGGAACGCTCGCAAAGATATGCCATTTAGAAACCTCTCCGGTGATTAGGACACCTTCTTCAGCTCCCAGAGAAAGTGCTTTTTCCCCTCTTGCTTCTGAAGCCATTGCACTAAAAAAGCAAACGCATCTGTCTCCCTCCACATGCTGCTCTGAATAAGAGCCAGAATATTCAAAGCCACTCTATTTCTTCTCCCCACGTAGCCGAAAAAACACCAGTTGAAAGAGTTTTCTACCTCTCTCCACGAATTTACATTCACATATCCTATGACTGCAAAAATAGAAGGCGGGGCTCAGGAGGAACAGCCAGTGCTGGAAATGAAAAAAAGCAGCCTGTTTCTTCAGAGTCTTAAGCCTATGCTACTAGGAACAAAACAAAACAAAACAAAACAAGAGGAGAGGAGAACAACAGCGGGAAATTTACCTATTCTCCAGGTGTTCAATTGCAAAGCCTCCTCTGGAGGATCAACAGTTGTGAATTCAGTGTGCTTAGGAGAAATCAGATCTACATCTGAACCACAACTACTTCAGTAGTATCACGAACTTCTGTTACTCTGAAGAAGCAGTCAGCACCGTTTCTATGTTAGGAAAGAGCTGAACAGAGTCTGTTATTCACATCAAGTAGTCAGGCAGGTTTCTTCTTCTTCAGGCTGGGTTTCACTAGAACACTACTAGCCTGTAAGCCTCATGGCATCACCTTCCATCTTGACTGCTGAACCTCCTTGCTCCCTACTATCTTCTTTGCCAAGATACAGCTGTCCACATTTACTTTTCCTACTTGGCTGGACTGAATTTAAAAGATCTTGCATCTAAGAAAGGGAACAAAAGCTGCTGCCCAGCAGCGTCTGGCTCAGGGAGGAGTGAGAAAGCTCTATGCAGCCCCCAAGGTCCATGCAGCAGGAGGCAGGAGGTGCTCCAGGCTCACAGCAGCAGTTCCCCTGCGGCCTGTGCAGGGAGAGGCCCCTGGTGGAGCAGGCTGTGCCCCTGGTTGAGCAGGCTGTCCCCCTGCAGCCCATGGGTCCCCCGTGGAGCAGATCTCCACGCTGCAGCCCCCCTGCGGGTGGAGGAGCCCCCGGTGGAGCAGGTGGCTGTGGCCTGGAGGAGGCCGCGGCCTGTGGAGAGCCCCCGCAGGAGCAGGCCCCAGGCTGGACTGGAACAGGCTGTGCTGAGCCTGCTTTGCCCGTGACGCTCCTTGTGGAGTGATCTCCCTGTCCTTCTGGCAGCCCTTGAGCCCTTGCCAGCCTCTTTTCTCCCCTTGGCGTTGGAGGAGGGGCAGGGAGAGAGCGCTTGTGCTGGAGCTCAGCTGCCCAGCTGAGGAAAACCACCACGGCTCTGTCTTGCCGCTGCTGCAGCACGCTGGTAGCAGCCAGCACCGTCTGTTCTTCGAGCCTCAGCAAGCCCACAGCATCTTCCCAGAAGGGATCCCTTTCCTTCACGCCTGACAGGCGCCGCCTCCAGAGGCTGAGGGCTTGTGCCCTGTTTGCAAGCTCTTTCTCAGTGCCCCCTTCCCCAGAGAAGGATCCCAGCTGCTTGGCTTCCCTGCCCTCTGCTGCCAGGCTCCCGCAGCTGCTATCCCAGCAGCGCAGCAGCCAGCTGACAATGTGCTCGCCTGGAGGACAGCTGCAATCTTGTCCCATGGCTCGCAGCTCGCCCAGGGATGGGGATCACCTGCTTCCTGATGCTTTTCTCTCTGCTCTCCTTTCCAACAGCCTCCTGTGCCCTGGGATGGCCCTACCTTGGGGTAGGCTGCCTCGCCTTCCTCTTGCTCCTTCCCCTTCTTGGGAGGACTTTCTGCCCTTCCGAAACGAGATGACTTCTGCATGCATTCCTTCCCCTTGTGTGTATTGGTGCCTGAGACAGCAGCGGGGTCGTCCCCGGAGCCAGCTGTAGGGCCTGTGCCAGGCTTGGAGGGGCTGCAGGGAACATGCCAGGGGCTGGAGTGGCTGGATGTGAAGTACTATCAGTAAAGAATTTCTTCCTAACATATATTAGAAATCTAACTTTTCAGTGTAAAGCTATTAGTCCATGTCCTGTCACTCCAGGCCCTGATAAAGACCCCCTCCCCAGCTTTCCTATAGGTTGCCTTTAAGTACAGGAAGGCTCTCAGCCTGGCACACAGTAAAAGTGATGGCAGATCCTTCACAATATTATTTGAATTTCACGTAAATAGAACAGACTATCAACTTACTTAGGAGAAGTAATACAATTTCAGAACTATTCAAAACCAAAGGCATTCCAAACTAAGTTTAAGTTCAGAGGAAATCCAAAGAAAAAAACTAATTTTGAAACTAATAATCAGAGACCATAATCTTCTTCAAATGATAGATTTTCCTCCTGTACTGGGTAATTTTGATCTGTCTTTAATGCTCATCCAGACATGGCTTTGACACCGAGTATCTTGCTTTGCCTCTGCATTAAGTCTTCTTCTCATGTGAGGTAAATGTCCTGCTCTTATGGGATGGGCCTAGGAGACACACGCGCTGTGTCTCATGATGCTTGGATATCATCTTAATTCTGGGTGAAGATGAAAGGTCTCACTGCTTCCTGAACTTGGAAGTGGATGTCTGCAGTTAAGAACCCTCTGTCTAATCTAGAAACATGAAGGAAGGAGTTTGCTGGATTGCAAGTGACAGTGAAGAAAGCCACAGGTGACATATCAAACTGATTAAAATGTTATTTAGCTCAGGGCATGGCTAATGAAGTGGAGCTGGAATAGTTTGACGACTGTAATTACACTCACTATCACTGTGACTTGTTTATAGGATGGTAATGCCTAAAGGTCCCACTGGAGCCTGAAACAAGGTTGTGCTGGGTGCTGCACGTGCATATCTCAGTAGCGCTTTGATAGCTAGTGATACAAACAGACAAAACAGAGATTGAAAGGAGAAACGGGGGGACAGAGATAAGAAGATCTTCCTGCAGGTCATTTAGGGTATGAGCCAGGACTTCAGTGCATCCAGCTCTCTAGTGCTCTGCTGGCCCAGTGAGATGAATGGAAAACATTGCAGCCTTGGAAAAATAGTGCTTCTTCTAATTCTTTGGCCAGTTTTGATGATTTAGGACTGCTCTATTTATTTATTTATTTATTTTACTTTCCCCATTTGTGCTGGAGAAGGTGAACTTTTTAAATACCTATTCTGAATTCAAATATCATTTTCATTGTTATGTTTCTGTTTTGTTGGCACTATTCATAATGACTTCTACCCTTCAGTGGAAGCAAAAGCTTATCATACCATAAAACTGATAAAACAAAACATAAAACAAAACCAGGCTTAGAATGAAATTTTTGAGGCTTACAAATGCAAACTTTGAAATCTAAGGAAATGAATCATTGAGTCTGACTAAGCATCTCTGGGACTGGAGTGCAGAGAAGGCAGAGTTAAAATTCAAAATTCAGATGGGAAAAAAGCAATGAGAAAAGGTACATTTCAGAGGTTAAAAACTGCAAAAATAAAGTACGAATGACCCAAAACCTCCTTCACATAGGAAATTAAACAATAATAGTAAATGATACTTAAGCCACAGAACCCAGGGGGAACAAAGAGAACAAATTAGGACAGTTGCATACTCGAGGCAAAAATAGATCAAAAGTTAATGATGTCTCAAATGCTGCAAATCTTATTTCCTGCATCTAACAGCAACAACAATGTGATATTAAGGGCAGTGACAGGATTCCCATTGCAAATGAGGGTAGGGCACTAGGCATAACATCATCTGAGGTGAAATAAAAATGTACAGTGATTCAAGTGAAAAATGACAAGCTGATATCTACCTAGCCTATTAACAGCATTGGCACACAGAACAACAACTCAAGTAGGAAAAATACATCACAACTGTGCAAATCAGGGATAGTCCCCAGAATGGGAGAGTAACAAATATACTTCTGTCCAGGAGAATGTAAAGAGTGATCCAGACAAGTGCAGGCCTGTTAGTTTGACATCAACGCTGGGCAAAGTTTTGTAGCAAGAAGAGATAAGACTAGGGAAGTAGCGGGTAATGTGGAATTTACAAGATAATTTATTAAAGCTAATTTGTTTCCAGAGAATTTAGTAGCTTGCTTTTGTAGGACCAGTGCTCCCCTACACAGGGGATGAACTACATCTATTTCACTTTCTGTGAGCTTCTGATACCTTATCTATGGATTTGGGCTTTGGGGCTGCAAGTGAATCAAGGGAGTTTGCAATTGTTCACACTGTTCGAAGAGGGAATTACCGGCAAAGGAGAGGTTACCTGTAGTGATTCTCAGAGACAGTTCTGAAACTGCAGCTGCTAAGGAGGCAAAGACTCATGGAGAAATGTAGGCTGGAAGGGACCTCTGAAAACCCAACCTCCTATTCAGAGCAGAGATGACTTCAAATTTAGGTATGTTCAGTATGGACGTGGTGGCCAAAGACTAAAAATTACATATGAGCTTTGAGATTTCCAGGTGACATAAAGTTGGGAAGTCCTACCGAGCCTGACAGAAGGATATCCCTTGTGATTGAAATGGTTCAGGTGAAGTGACATTTGATAATACAAAGTAGAGCCATGCTTAGAGATTCTCAACAAAGGGTGTTTTTTTTGTTTTTCTTTTTTTTTTTTTTTTTTTTTTTTTTTTGTCATGTTTGCTATATGGCAGTCAGGAGTTTAAAACAAACAATAAAACAACAAAACCCCATGTTCATGCACTGTTAACAGAAGAACTGAAAAAGTTAAGTGGTTATATGGTGTGTATGGCTATTCTTTTTTTTTTTTTTCTCCAGTATAAATACACCTGACAGGGCAGCCCTGCCACACATTTAAGACATGAGGCAAAATTCTGCTGCTTGTATTCACATTGAACTTAGGAGGAAGTGTTCAGAAGACAGAAGGAACAAGTTGCCTATTGTGTGGAAGGGAATTAAAGGACATCATTCTGCTCAGCCAGATGCCAGCTGAGAGAAAAATATGATGTCTCTGTGAAAATGCATTTCTTGAGTAAATATCAAGGAGAATTAGGAAATGTGTAAGTTGGGAGATACATCTGAAATGATGATTGCAGTTGGCTTATGAGGAACTTTGGACAGGAAATTGGTAGAAACTTCCCATTTTAAGAATAAAGTGCACCATAGATATGAAGTCAGCATTCACCTAAAGAGTAGAGGCCAACTCAAAGCCCCCACAACAAAGCAGTGGACAAACCAGAACACTAACATGTTGTGGTCTAGAGTCACACAGATACACATAAGTTTACTATACCTAAACATCTGAGGGGTTCCTTTGAGAGGCGGAGGGCTTGTGCCCCATTTCCATTTCCACTCTCAGTGTCCCCTGCCTCAGAGAAGGATCCCAGCTGCTTGGCTTCCCTGGCCTCTGATGCCAGGCTACCAGAGCAGGTATCCCAGCATCGCAGCAAACAGGTGACAATTTGAGTGCCACAGCAGTCCTCATTGCGAGCTGGACGCTCAGGGCACTTGCGGCCACCCACCTTTGTGAGCTCCAAGGCTGACAGTGACTCTCTGCTGAGCTGCCACGGCTCTCGGGTGTCCCGGTGACAGAGCTTTCGGCGCTAAGCTGACTGCCAGGAGAAAAGGCTGCCGTGAAATGGCTGCTCCACAATGCCAGGAGCAAGGTCTGCTGGGCTGGGGGTTCGCAGGGGAGCTCGGCCTCGGGCCTGGCAACTGCGCCTGGAAGCCAGGGACGGCCTTGGTGTGCAGCTGGACACCTGGGCCTGAGAAAGCAAGGTCTCTTTCCAGACACTTGGCACCATCGTCACCCAGTGGCTGTCTCAGGGGGACGAGAGAAATGCACAGCATCTCTTGCTGCCCTGCAGTGCTGCTGTCCTACGCCCTTGGGGGTCTCCGGGATAGAAAAAGGGACGGATTTTGACCCAAAACCCAGCTCCTTTCTATCAAGAGCATCACGTCCTCCTGTCTTTCTTGTATTTGGCTATGACTTTAGGAATCCCTGCAATCCCTGCAGCTGTGTCCCCTGCCAGCTTCTTGTGTGCCCCAAGCATCCTCGCTTGCAGGGCAGTAGAAGCTGCAGAAAAGGCCTTGCCTTAGTGGAAGCACTGCCCTGCAGGAGCTCCAACAACCCTCTCAGCAGCACGCTGTAGCCCCCAAATGCCCCCGAAAGGGCACATTTCAGCTACTGGGAAGGAAATGAGCTCGCTCAAGGTGAGCTACCCGCTCAAGGCCCAGGTGTCTGTGAGGCGGTGTTGGCAAGGAGTCCTGTTGTGTGAGTCCGTTCTTTGTGGGTGCTCCGTCCCCACAAGGCTTGCTTTTCAAGGCCCAGGAGAGTCTTGTGGGCACTGGCCTGGGGTCCCAGGCTGAGCCAGCTGCTGGCTGGCAATCAGGGAGGCTTGCTCGGTGTCTTGGCTTGGGTTTGCATGGCCAGGCTGTGGGAGCGGGGGGCTGCAGGGGTGTCCTCTGCGAGGAGAATGCAGCAGCTGCCCCATGGGAGCTCAGGGCCGCTTCCAGGAGGCTCCTTCCAAGAGGGACCCACCCGCTGCTGCCCAGAACGCAGAGCAAAAGGATGATGTTTGCGCCTGGGGGAGAGCCCATCTAAGAAAGGGAACAAAAGCTGCTGCCCGGCAGCGTCTGGCTCAGGGAGGAGTGAGAAAGCTCTGTGCAGCCCCCAAGGTCCATGCAGCAGGAGGCAGGAGGTGCTCCAGGCTCACAGCAGCAGTTCCCCTGCGGCCTGTGCAGGGAGAG